>NW_026906289.1:0-10000 GCF_033807715.1 Cololabis saira | reverse complement strand
TAACTGCTGCACGGAGAAGAGTGACGGACACTGGCTGTTTTATGGTTCCACGTTGCACCAACGCAGAGCTTACGGGGTAGGATACGTGGGGACGCGAACGTACGGTGCGTGTCGCACGCGTACCTATCGCCGTAGCCATGCCGTCGATTTAAACCATAAATCAGGCTTAACGCGGGCGCATTGTCAGTTTTCTTTTCGTCTTTTCAACTGAGCACGCAAACACAAACTGAGGGTGCAATGCTTGCTTATGCACCATCGTAGAACCGGGCCTGGCATAATATATGTCCGTATTGGTTCAATACAGAACTTTTCATTCCAATTCCCAAGCCCTACCTGGAAGTGAAGCCCGAGTCCTCCCCGCTGTCTGGCACACATAGAAAAGATCTGGGCACAGACGCAGCAGGTCCTGTTGTCCCGCCACAAAGATTTTGCTGGCCTTAATGTTTCCTGTGTTTTTTTTGTTATTATTGATCAATTTAGTGTTGATGTGTGTGTGTGACAGACGTGTGTATGGGGCGTTAATGAAAATACGGGACAAATCGCGTCCCGTATTAGTTCAATACGGGATGCAACATTTTTTTCTCAAACAAAGGACAATTCCGTATTTTACGGGACGGGTGGCAACCCTACTTGCAAGTGTTCTTTTTATTCGCTGTATCCAGCCTAAAATCATCCCGAACTTTTGAAGTTTTGTTACCCGAAGCTGCGCTGAGACGCTGTGGTGTTGCGCGGCTCTCGGCAGAGATTGTATGAGGTGAAGTGAAGTGAGATGCCTCACTCCATTGGGAAAAAAACGACAATTTTGCCGACAATTTTGATTATCGCTTTTTGTCGAGAACGTCGATGAATCATTGCAGCCCTAATTATGATCGGAACACAAGCCATTTCACGGCCCAGTAGTAACGGCTCTACGGCCCGGTACCGGTCCGGGGACCGGGGATTGGGAATCACGGCACTAGAGGGAATATAAATAATTTTAATGCAGTTATTTATGTGTCCACTAGAGGGCAAATAAGTATTTTAATGCAGTCATATATATGTCCACCAGAGGGCAAATAAATGTATTTACATGCAGTAATTTATGTGTCCACTAGAGGGCAAATAAATGCATTTAAATGCAGTAATTTATATATCCCTCCAGTCCAAAACGATGTATGCTAGGTTAATTGGTGATTCTAAATTGACCGTAGGTGTGAGTGTGAGTGTGTCTGGTTGTTTGTCTGTATATGTGGCCCTGCAATGGACTGGCGACCTGTCCAGGGTGTAACGCCTGCCTCTCACCTGAAAATAGCTGGGATAGGCTCCAGCAGACCCCCGTGACCCTGCGAACGATAAAGCGGGTATAGATAATGGATGGATGGATGGAATTTATATATCCACTAGAGGGCAAATAAATACATTTCAATGTAATAATTTATATGTCCACTATAAGGCAAATAAGTAATTTTAATGCAGTAACTTATATGTCCACTAGAGGACAAATAAGTTATTTTAATGCATTAATTCATGTGTCCACTAGAGGGCGAATACGTAATTTCAATGCAGTAATTTATGTATCCACTAGAGGGCAAATACGTAATTTCAATGCAGTAATTTATATGTTCACTAGCAGGCAAATACATTGATTTAAATGCAGTAATTTATATGTCCCGTAACTTATGTCTCCACTAGAGGGAAAAAAAGTAATTTTAATGCAGTAACGTAACTAGAGGGCAAATAAATGCATTTCAATGTAGTAATTTATGTGTCCGCTAGAGGGTAAATAAGTAATTTTAATGCATTAATGTATGTGTCCACTAGAGGGCAAATATCCGTCCATTTTCTATACCCGCTTTATCCTTTGCAGGGTCACGGGGGTCTGCTGGAGCCTATCCCAGCTATTTTCAGGCGAGAGGCAGGGGTTACAGCCATCGCAGGGCCACATATAAATAGACAACCAGACATACTCACACTCACGGCAATTTGGGAATCATCAATTAACCTAGCATGAATGTTTTTGGACTGTGGGAGGAAAGCTGAGTACCCGGAGGAAACCCACCCAAGCACAGGGAGAACATGTAAACTCCACACAGAAAGACCCTGCTGAGCCTGGGAGTCGAACCAGGGACCTTCTTGCTGTGAGGCAACAGTGCTAACCACTAAGCCACAGCTACAGGGCAAATAAGTAATTTTAATTTCACTAACTTAAATGCCCACTAATGGGCAAATAAATGAATTTAAATGTAGTAATTTATATGTCCAATATAACACTCAGTCTGCCAACACTAAAAGCGGCAAGACATAATTAGACAGTAAATAACAAATAAAATGAAAGATGAACGGGCCCTTGCGCGTGCAATTTTCACCAATAAAGGTCAAGGGCTAAAAACTAAATCCGATGACTCCACCATGACTCTTTATGTCAAACCATTTAAAAGTTATGGCAGAAAGTAGGAACTATCAAATATGGACCAATCAGATGAAGGGGGGGGGGCGCGCTTTTTGTCGTCTAGCGTTGCCACGGTAACGTTTTTGACTGAGAAAAGTAATGCGCATCGTCGCAGGATTTAGACGCACATTTTGACACACCTGGGTGCACATTACGGTTCGGGCCGCATTAACGGCCGAAGGAATGGCAGAAATTGCACCGAAATGACACGATTAATTCAAAATGGCCGACTTCCTGTTCGGTTCCGGCCATGGCACCAAGAGACTTTTCTTTAAGTTGTGCCATGATACAGGTGTGTACCGATTTTCGTGCATGTACGTCAAACCGTATTGTGGGGCTTGAGGCACAAAGTTTTCTAGGGGGCGCTGTTGAGCCATTAGGCCACGCCCATTAATGCAAACCATTAAATATCACATTTATCACCAGGCCTGGCTTGCGTGCAAAATTTGGTGACTTTTGGGGCACGTTTAGGGGAAAAAGGACCCTCATTTCGTCAGAAGAAAAACAAGAAAAATAGGTTCACAGCAGACATCCACGTAGGCAGGTGGAAGCAGCAACGGGATGACCGGGGATGGGGGAGGGACCGGGACCGCAGGCCAGAACGCAGCTCCCGGCCTGCAAACATGCACAAAAGAGAAAAAAGGGGAACAAGAAACTACAGGAACGATGGACAAAAATGATAGCTATGAGACATTTATGATAAATAAAAATGGAAATGGAGAAGAGAGGAAGGGAAGAGGAGAGGAGAAGAAGGTTGAGAGGCACCGCCCAGTGGATCATGTTGGTGCCCCCTGCAGCATAGGCCTATAGCAGCATATCTACCACCAAGCTATATTTGACACTAACTATTATAGTCTTGTTCTATAGCTGCAACTATGACTACTGACTCTAACACACTAGAGTTTACACTACCTAGAGATTTACCAACACCAGCTAGAGGTTTACTAAACACTAACTATAGGCTTTACTAAACACTAACTATTATAGTCTTGTTCTATAGCTGCAACTATGACTACTGACTCTAACACACTAGAGTTTACACTACCTAAAGATGTGTGCATTCTAACCTCATTATCTATGCAGGATTCTGAGTGGGCGGGGAGGCTATGATAATGAGGCACTGTGCTGATTGGCTGCCTGAATGACGCATAGAAAATGGCGGCAGCTCCGGCCAGCGGAGTTGTGGTTGTTGTTCGGGCCAGAGTTAATTGTGGGCGTGGTTTCACGCATCGCTCCCGGCGTCCTGTAACGACGGGAGCAGAATCTGAACGGCTCGTAGAAGCCACATGACACTGGACGGCTCTTCCGGGCGGCTGTACAGACACTGCAGAATTTGGTTGCTTTCCTCCTTCTCTGAAGTGGCAGGCTGAGGGGAGAACACTTTATATATGTTAAAGCAAGAAAAAACCTGTTTTTCATAATAGGTCCCCTTTAAGTTCAGGCATGAACCTGGTGTCCCACAGAGCCAACCCTGTCCGGGAGAGTTCTGTTTCAGACACCTTGCAGCTAATCCCACGTCCGCGCAGGCCATCTGCCGCTTCCCAGGCTGAGTTGAATATGACAATTCCCGTCTCTAGGAACACTCTCAGTTTGTTTGGACAGAGTGACTGGAATCTGATATCCTTCTGTTTGAGTTGTTTCTTGATCTCAATGTATTCTCTCTTTTTATTCTGCAGAGCGTTCTTCTTTTTCCAAGCCCCATGAAGGACACTTTCTTTAACTTGAAAACTTGCAAAGTCTGTCGGATTTGTTGGTTTGTTCTGAAGTGACCTGTGAGCTCTTTCTATCCCCAGATTGTCCTCCGGTGGCAGGTTTAAAAGCCCTTTAATAAACGGGTCAATAAACTTCAGCATAGCTCCACCCTCAGCGTACTCCGCAACTATCTTGGCATTTTTCCTGTAGAAATTGATTACTTTGCAAAAGAAAGGTTAACAGCCTCGCTGAGACAGCATTGCCGTCCTCTCTAGTACTTATCTGGAGTTCCCCTTCTTCAAGTCTATTGTCAAGTTTTCTAATTGTGTCATTCAGCGTGAACACTTTCTCTTCCAGTCGCTCAAATCCACTTCTCATCTCACCACGAAGAGTCTTCATTTCTGACTTAAAACCGACCTGAAATCTGTTTTCAATTCAGCTAGCAATGTCTTAATTTCAGCGAGAGCCGCGTCTGAGTTCATTTTCTGTCGTTTTCCTCACTCCTGTTGTCTGGTACTTACTTGATTCATATGGGTCAGCCTTTTTTATTTATTTAACTTATCCTCACATATTAACTTCATAGGTACTTATCTGCAATCAACATCAAATTGTTTGTTTCTTTGATGGCGTGGAGAGCTCGACTAATCCGCCAGGCCTTGACACTTGACCCGGAAGTCCCATCTGTTAGCTTAGAGAAGGAAGATTATTCCTTAATAATTGGATCTAAACAGTGAAGCTGAAACTCATAATCTGAACAGTTCAAGTTCCATTTCCTGATCTGCAGATCTGAACAAGTTCAAGTTCTTTATTTGCAAATATCTTGCGTTCAGTTCAACGTTCTCACAGAAATTAACCTGTTCAATGAACACGTTCATGCACAAAACAGGAAGTTCAATTCAATTCAATTCAATTTTATTTATATAGCGTCTAATACAACAGATGTTGTCTCTAGACGCTTTCCAGAGATCCAGAACATGAACATAAACATAAACATAAACATAAACATAAACATAAACCCCCGAGCAATTATTACATAAACAATGGCAGGTAAAAACTCCCATAGTGGGAGAAAAGCCTTAAGCCTTAAGCCAAACAGCGGCCTGCAAACATGCACAAAAGAGAAAAAAGGGGGGCCGGCACAAGAAACTACAGGAGCGATGGACAAAAATGATAGCTATGAGATATTTATAATAAATAAAAATGGAAATGGAGAAGAGAGAAAGGGAAAAGGAGAGGTGAAGAAGGATGAGAGGCACCGCCCAGTGGATCATGTCGGTCCCCCCTGCAGCATAAGCCTATAGCAGCATATCTACCACCAAGCAGCAGCAACAGAAGGAGGATGATGGCGCCGTGAGGAGGGCGACGTGTTGGGAGCTCCGCAATTGTTTGTAGTGACAACTGATATTTAAAAATATCTAGTTGATCATAGGACCTTAGGAAACTGATGTCTAGTAACATCAGTTTAACACAGTTTAGGGGACTTTTGACAGCTACAATGACGATAATCACCTACAGCAGAAACATGCTATTAAACATCAGAAGGAAGAGCCACACTCATCGCGGGACACACTCGGATCGCATCGCCCTATTCCCCGAACTTCAGCGGAGGAAAAGAGGCAGGAGAGCCGGCGTCCTGGTTCGATTGAGGCGGCGTGCACACCGTGCTCCTCTTCCTAGTATGCTGCTGGCTAACGTGCAGTCTTTGGAAAATAAACTGCATGAACTACGCGCGCGGATATATTTCCAGCCTGACATAAAAAACTGTAACATAATTTGTCTTACGGAGACCTGGCTGTCAGCTGCAGTACCGGAGCATGCCATCGATGTCCTGGGCTTCTCCGTCCACCGAGCGGATCGAGACACGGTTCTCTCCGGGAAGAAGACGGGAGGAGGTGTCTGTCTTTTGGTCAACCGGGCCTGGTGTGACCAGAGGAACATCGTGACCGTAGGAAAAGTCTGCACACGCGATCTGGAGTACATCATGCTGCAGTGTCGTCCTGTTTGGCTCCCAAGGGAATTTACTTCGGTCACCGTCGCCGCTGTTTACATCCCGCCAGACGCCAACACAAACACAGCGCTTGAGGAACTGCACGGCGCGATCAGCAGGCAGGAGATACATCAGCCAGATACAGCGATGGTCGTGGCTGGTGATTTTAATAAGGCTAATCTAAAAAAGATTATGCCCAAACTCCAGCAGCATATCCACTTCGTAACCCGAGGTGTAAACACGCTGGATCACTGCTACTCTGCCTTCCGCAATGGTTACAGAGCCCTCCCCCGACCGGCTTTTGGCAAATCCGACCACTGCTCCATTCTGCTCCTCCCCGCCTATAGGCAGAGACTGAAACGGGAAGCCCCTGTCTATAGGACGGTACATCGCTGGTCAGACCAATCAGAAGGCATCCTTCAGGATTGTTTTGATCACACGGACTGGGATGCGTTCAAGGCTGCAGGGAATCTGAACGACTACACTGACACTGTCATCAGCTACATCAGAAAGTGCACAGAGGATGTGGTACCCACAAGGAAAATAAAAATCATGCCCAACCAGAAACCATGGCTGAATGCTGAAGTACGGACAGCTCTCCATACTCG
The DNA here is from genome assembly GCF_033807715.1 of Cololabis saira. Taxonomy (NCBI): domain Eukaryota; kingdom Metazoa; phylum Chordata; class Actinopteri; order Beloniformes; family Belonidae; genus Cololabis; species Cololabis saira. The sequence goes on along the minus strand of NW_026906289.1, from coordinate 3,285 downwards.
GCTCATAGCTCACCGGTCTGGTTCTCAGGAGGAGTATAAAAAGGCAAATTATTCACTCAGAGCAACCATCAAACTGGCCAAGAGGGAATACAGTCAAAAACTGGAGTCCAAGCTCGTTACCAACAACCCGAGGCACCTATGGTGTGGACTCCAGGCTATAAGTGACTACAAGGGGAAAACAAACCAAACCCCACAAATAACATCTACCCTCCCAGATGAACTTAACTCATTTTATGCCAGGTTTGAGCCCTCTGTCAGCACAACTTCCCCCACCCACACCGTCACCCCTGCGGGAGAACAGACCCCCCCTCAACCCCCCTTGGACTGTCCCATAACCATCAGCGAGGCCGACGTCCGCCGCTCCTTCAGCAGGATTAATCCACGTAAGGCAGCAGGTCCGGACGGCATCCCGGGACGTGTCCTAAAAGCCTGTGCCCACCAGCTGGCGGGGGTATTCACGGGAATATTCAACCTGTCTCTCTCCCTCAGAACTGTTCCCACCTGCCTCAAGTACAGCACCATCATTCCCATCCCCAAACAGCAGAAAGTAACTAGTCTCAATGACTGGCGCCCCATAGCCCTCACATCCATAGCCAGTAAGTGCTTTGAGCAACTGGTCAAGTCACAAATAACCCCCATGCTTCCCCCCACCCTGGACCCCTTGCAGTTCGCCTACCGTGCCAACAGGAGTACGGAGGACGCTATTTCTCACGTCCTCCACACTACCCTCTCCCACCTGGAAGGGAAGAACGCCTATGTAAGACTGCTATTTGTGGATTACAGTTCAGCGTTCAATACAATCGTTCCATCTAGGCTCGTCAGTAAGCTCCAGGACCTGGGTCTGCACACAGCTCTGTGTGACTGGATCCTGGACTTTCTGACGGGCCGCCCCCAGGCGGTGAGAGTGGGCGACTGCACCTCCTCCCCACTGACTATTGGCACAGGAGCACCACAGGGCTGCGTTCTCAGCCCACTCCTGTACTCCCTCTACACCCACGACTGCATGGCCTCTCACCCTTCCAACACCATCGTGAAATTTGCAGATGACACAGTGGTGGTGGGGCGGATCACCGGTGATGACGAGGCAGCTTACAGGGAGGAAGTCACCAGCCTGGAGCGGTGGTGTGAGGAGAACCACCTCCAAATGAACGTCTCCAAGACCAAGGAGGTCATTGTAGATTACAGGCGGGGGAGGGACCCACAACCTCCTGTCACCATTAATGGTGCTGTGGTGGAGAGGGTGGAAACCTTTAAATACCTGGGAGTACACATCCACGAACAGCTAAAATGGGAGACACACACAACCGTGGTGGTCGCGAAAGCGCAACAGCGCCTGTATGGACTCAGGCGTCTCAAACAGTTCGGCCTGACCAATAACACCATCCTGAACTTTTATCGGGGGACGGTGGAGAGCCTGCTGACCAGCAGCTTCACCAGCTGGTACGGGAGCTGCACCGACAGAGATCATAGAGCTCTCAGGAGGGTGGTGCGCTCAGCCGAGCGCATCACTGGCTGTCAGTTGCCTACACTGGAGGAACTGTACGCACAGCGCTGCCTCAGCAAATCCCTGAGGATTATAAAGGACCCCACACACCCCCAAAACACATTTTTTAAGTTGCTGCCCTCAGGGAAACGATACCAGTCAATCAAGGCCAATACCAGCAGACTGAAGAACAGTTTTATTCCACAGTCGGTCAGACTGCTGAACACACTCAAATGAACACTATGATTTGACGGCCTTGTACGCTGATTTTAGTTCTTTTAAACGTTTTTTTAGACTAGCATTTTATTATTATTGTTTTAACTATGTATTGTGGAGCACGACCCAGCATAAGTTTTTCACAATGCATGTACTTGTACATTCTGTGTGACAATAAACACCTTGAACCTTGAACCTTGAAGCTATATTTGAGACTAACTATATAGTCTTGTTCTATAGCTGCAACTATGACTACTGACTCTAACACACTAGAGTTTCCACTACCTAGAGATTTACCAACACCAGCTAGAGGTTTACTAAACACTAACTATAGGCTTTACTAAACAGAAATGTTTTAAGTTTAGTTTTAAAGGTGGAGGTGGTATCAGCCTCCTTAACCCAGATTGGAAGTTGGTTCCATAGTAGTGGTGCCTGATAGCAGAACGCCCGCCCTCCAAATCTACATTTAGATACTCTAGGAACTACGAGTAAACCTGCACTCTGAGAGCGGAGAGCTCTGCCAGGAACATAAGGCACTATCAGGTCTTGTAAATACTGCGGAGCTAAGCCGTTTTGGGCTTTATATGCAAGTAATAAAATTTTAAATTGGATTCTGAATTTTACAGGTAGCCAATGGAGCGAGGCTAACCCTGGAGAGACGTGGTCTCTCCTGCTTATTCCTGTCAGCACTCGTGCTGCTGCATTTTGGATCAGCTGGAGCCTATTCAGCAAATTACTTGGACATCCTGCTAACAACACATTACAGTAATCTAGTCTAGAAGATACAAACGCATGAACTAGTTTTTCTGCATCACTTTGCGAGAGGATTTTCCTAATTTTTGCAATATTACGGAGATGGAAAAACGCTATTTTACAAACCTGATTAACATATGGTTTAAACGACAAATCCTGATCAAAAACAACACCAAGGTTTCTCACAGTTGCACTGGAAGACATCGCAACACCATCTAATCCCTTCCTAAGATGCTCTGGACCAAGAATGATAACCTCTGTTTTATCTGAATTTAGATGCAAGAAATTTCTGGACATCCAGTCCTTGATGTCCCTAAGACATGCCTGAAGTTTAACTTACGGTTCTGTCTCATCCGGCTTCATAGACAAATAGAGCTGCGTATCATCAGCATAGCAATGAAAGTGTATGCCGTGATTCTGGATTATACTTCCCAACGGCTGCATGTATAAACTAAACAAGATTGGCCCTAGCACTGAACCCTGCGGAACACCATAACAGACCCTTGACTGTTCTGAAGAAACCTCATGTACATGAACAAACTGGAACCTGTCAGATAGGTATGATTTAAACCAACGTAGAGCTGTCCCTTTAATCCCAACAACATGCTCTAACCTGTGCAGTAAAATGCCATGATCTATAGTGTCAAAAGCAGCACTGAGGTCCAGTAGAACCAGTATGGACACTAATCCCTTATCTGAGGTCCAGTAGAACCAGTATGGACACTAATCCCTTATCTGAGGTCCAGTAGAACCAGTATGGACACTAATCCCTTATCTGAGGCCATAAGGAGGTCATTCGTGACTCGAACCAGTGCTGTCTCTGTGCTATGATG
>NW_026906288.1:0-88419 GCF_033807715.1 Cololabis saira | reverse complement strand
GCCAAGAAGGAGAAGAAAGACCTGCATGTGGTGTTTTTAGATCTTGCCAATGCCTTCGGGTCAGTGCCTCATGAGATCTTGTGGACAGCGTTCAACTTCTGGAGTTGATCCGCCATCTAGAGAGGGCATCACAAGTCTAGTCAAAGCCTACTTATGGAGTAGTTGATTTGAGAGACTCATTTCATTATTGGACTCACCAAACCACTTACAGTGTTTCAGGTTCAAAATGACTGTTTCTCGCTGAGAAACTGCCAAAAAGCGGATTTCTGTCATAACATTGATTTACCTTCTGATTTTTTAAGGCAAGCTATTGAAAACGTCAGAAAATTGGAGAAAGGAGTCTATGTGGTTGATTTGAGAGACTCATTTCATTATTGGACTCACCAAACCACTTACAGTGTTTCAGGTACAAAATGACTGTTTCTCGCTGAGAAACTGCCAAAAAGCGGATTTCTGTCATAACATTGATTTACCTTCTGATTTTTTAAGGCAAGCTATTGAAAACGTCAGAAAATTGGAGAAGAGAGTCTATGTAGTTTGATTTGAGAGACTCATTTCATTATTGGACTCACCAAACCACTTACAGTGTTTCAGGTACAAAATGACTGTTTCTCGCTGAGAAACTGCCAAAAAGCGGATTTCTGTAATAACATTGTTTTACCTTCTGAATTTTTAAGGCAAGCTATTGAAAACGACAGAAAATTGGAGAAAGGAGTCTATGTAGTTGATTTGAGAGACTCATTTCATTATTGGACTCACCAAACCACTTACAGTGTTTCAGGTACAAAATGACTGTTTCTCGCTGAGAAACTGCCAAAAAGCGGATTTCTGTCATAACATTGATTTACCTTCTGATTTTTTAAGGCAAGCTATTGAAAACGTTAGAAAATTGGAGAAAGGTGTCTATGTAGTTGATTTGAGCGACTCACTTCATTATTGGACTCACCAAACCACTTACAGTGTTTCAGGTACAAAATGACTGTTTCTCGCTGAGAAAATGCCAAAAAGCGGATTTCTGTCATAACATTGATTTACCTTCTGATTTTTCAAGGCAAGCTATTGAAAACGTCAGAAAATTGGAGAAAGGAGTCTATGTAGTTGATTTGAGAGACTCATTTCATTATTGGACTCACCAAACCACTTACTTACTTTCAGGTACAAAATGACTGTTTCTCGCTGAGAAAATGCCAAAAAGCGGATTTCTGTCATAACATTGATTTACCTTCTGATTTTTTAAGGCAAGCTATTGAAAACGTTAGAAAATTGGAGAAAGGTGTCTATGTAGTTGATTTGAGGGATTCATTTCATTATTGGACTCACCAAACCACTTACAGTGTTTCAGGTACAAAATGACTGTTTCTCGCTGAGAAAATGCCAAAAAGCGGATTTCTGTAATAACATTGTTTTACCTTCTGATTTTTTAAGGCAAGCTATTGAAAACGTTAGAAAATTGGAAAAAGGAGTATATGTAGTTGATTTGAGAGACTCATTTCATTATTGGACTCACCAAACCACTTACAGTGTTTCAGGTACAAAATGACTGTTTCTCGCTGAGAAAATGCCAAAAAGCGGATTTCTGTCATAACATTGATTTACCTTCTGATTTTTCAAGGCAAGCTATTGAAAATGTTAGAAAATTGGAGAAAGGTGTCTATGTAGTTGATTTGAGAGACTCATTTCATTATTGGACTCACCAAACCACTTACAGTGTTTCAGGTACAAAATGACTGTTTCTCGCTGAGAAAATGCCAAAAAGCGGATTTTAAAAGTCAAAGTCAAAAGTCAAAGTAGCTTTATTATCGTTCCTTCACATGTCAGACATACAAAGAATCGAGAGGACGTTTCCCACTTCCCTCGGTGAAACATAAAGTGCGCAGGCACAGGCACAACAGATAAAAATTTAAAAGATAAAGATAAAGATTTAAAAAAGATTTAGAAAAGAGTTCACATGAATAAATACAAATACAAATACAACACAACACAGACATTTACTGGAACTGAGTGCAAAAGGCTTTTTTTTTTTTTTTTTTTTTTTTTTTTGTGCAGTATGTAAACAGTTTTATAAATATATATTAAAAACAGTGAGCAGTGAATTTAAAGTGACACAGTGGTGATATTAAAAGAGGCACTTGTTTTGTAGTCCTGAGTGTTCATGGGGGGGGGGCTTTTGGGGGGATTTCAGTTCAGTTCCCTGCCAGTCTGGAGGATCTGGAGGATCTGGCTGGGGGGAGTGAGGGGAGAGAATTTAGCATCCTGACAGCTTGGTATGCAAAGCTGTTACTGAGTCTGGTGGTGCGGCAACGGAGGCTCCTGTACCTTCTACCTGAGGGTAGGAGGCTGAACAGACTGTGTGCGGGGTGGCTGGTGTCGCTCGCAATCGCGATAGCTTTCCGGGTGAGGCGGGTGGTGTAAATGTCCTTCAAGGAGGGGAGTGGGGCACCTATGATCTTCCCAGCTGTGTTCACTATGCGTTGCAGTGCTTTCCTGCTGTATTCAGTACAGCTACCGCCCCACACAGTGATGCAGCTGGACAGGATGCTCTCAATGGTGCCCTGGAAGAAGGTTTTCAGGATGGGTGTGGGAGCTCTCGCTCTCTTGAGTTTGCGGAGGAAGTAAAGGCGCCGCTGGGCTTTCTTTGCCAGTGATGCAGAGTTGGTGGCCCAGGAGAGGTCCTCACTGATGTGCACCCCCAGGAATTTGGTTCCGCTGACCCGCTCCACAGCAGCACCATCGATGGTCAGTGGTGGGAGTTCAGTGTGGCCTCTCCGGAAGTCGACCACGATCTCCTTGGTTTTGCTGACATTCAGCAGGAGGTTGTTGTCTCTGCACCACTTGGTCAGAAGGTTGACCTCCTTCCTGTAGTGGGTCTCGTCGTTCTTGGTGATGAGACCCACCAGAGTTGTGTCGTCCGCGAACTTCATTTCTGTCATAACATTGATTTACCTTCTGATTTTTCAAGGCAAGCTATTGAAAACGTCAGAAAATTGGAGAAAGGAGTCTAAGTAGTTGATTTGAGAGACTCATTTCATTATTGGACTCACCAAACCACTTACAGTGTTTCAGGTACAAAATGACTGTTTCTCGCCTAGAAAATGCCAAAAAGCGGATTTCTGTCATAACATTGATTTACCTTCTGATTTTTCAAGGCAAGCTATTGAAAACGTTAGAAAATTGGAGAAAGGTGTCTATGTAGTTGATTTGAGGGACTCATTTCATTATTGGACTCACCAAACCACTTACAGTGTTTCAGGTACAAAATGACTGTTTCTCGCTGAGAAAATGCCAAAAAGCGGATTTCTGTCATAACATTGATTTACCTTCTGATTTTTCAAGGCAAGCTATTGAAAACGTCAGAAAATTGGAGAAAGGAGTCTAAGTAGTTGATTTGAGAGACTCATTTCATTATTGGACTCACCAAACCACTTACAGTGTTTCAGTTACAAAATGACTGTTTCTCGCCTAGAAAATGCCAAAAAGCGGATTTCTGTAATAACATTGTTTTACCTTCTGAATTTTTAAGGCAACCTATTGAAAACGTCAGAAAATTGGAGAAAGGAGTCTATGTAGTTGATTTGAGGGACTCATTTCATTATTGGACTCACCAAACCACTTACAGTGTTTCAGGTACAAAATGACTGTTTCTCGCTGAGAAACTGCCAAAAAGCGGATTTCTGTCATAACATTGATTTACCTTCTGATTTTTTAAGGCAAGCTATTGAAAACGTTAGAAAATTGGAGAAAGGTGTCTATGTAGTTGATTTGAGCGACTCATTTCATTATTGGACTCACCAAACCACTTACAGTGTTTCAGGTACAAAATGACTGTTTCTCGCTGAGAAACTGCCAAAAAGCGGATTTCTGTCATAACATTGATTTACCTTCTGATTTTTCAAGGCAAGCTATTGAAAACGTCAGAAAATTGGAGAAAGGAGTCTATGTAGTTGATTTGAGAGACTCATTTCATTATTGGACTCACCAAACCACTTACTTACTTTCAGGTACAAAATGACTGTTTCTCGCTGAGAAAATGCCAAAAAGCGGATTTCTGTCATAACATTGATTTACCTTCTGATTTTTTAAGGCAAGCTATTGAAAATGTTAGAAAAAATGGAGAAAGGAGTCTATGTAGTTGATTTGAGAGACTCATTTCATTATTGGACTCACCAAACCACTTACAGTGTTTCAGGTACAAAATGACCGTTTCTCGCTGAGAAAATGCCAAAAAGCGGATTTCTGTAATAACATTGTTTTACCTTCTGATTTTTTAAGGCAAGCTATTGAAAACGTTAGAAAATTGGAAAAACTAGTCTATGTAGTTGATTTGAGAGACTAATTTCATTATTGGACTCACCAAACCACTTACAGTGTTTCAGGTACAAAATGACTGTTTCTCGCTGAGAAAATGCCAAAAAGCGGATTTCTGTCATAACATTGATTTACCTTCTGATTTTTCAAGGCAAGCTATTGAAAATGTCAGAACATTGGAGAAAGGAGACTATGTAGTTGATTTGAGAGACTCGTTTCATTATTGGACTCACCAAACCACTTACAGTGTTTCAGGTACAAAATGACTGTTTCTCGCTGAGAAAATGCCATAAAGCGGATTTCTGTCATAACATTGATTTACCTTCTGATTTTTTAAGGCAAGCTATTGAAAACGTTAGAAAATTGGAGAAAGGTGTCTATGTAGTTGATTTGAGAGACTCATTTCATTATTGGACTCACCAAACCACTTACAGTGTTTCAGGTACAAAATGACTGTTTCTCGCTGAGAAAATGCCAAAAATCGGATTTCTGTAATAACATTGTTTTACCTTCTGATTTTTTAAGGCAAGCTATTGAAAACGTCAGAAAATTGGAGAAAGGAGTCTATGTAGTTGATTTGAGAGACTCATTTCATTATTGGACTCACCAAACCACTTACAGTGTTTCAGGTACAAAATGACTGTTTCTCGCTGAGAAACTGCCAAAAAGCGGATTTCTGTCATAACATTGATTTACCTTGTGATTTTTCAAGGCAAGCTATTGAAAACGTCAGAAAATTGGAGAAAGGAGTCTATGTAGTTGATTTGAGAGACTCATTTCATTATTGGACTCACCAAACCACTTACAGTGTTTCGGGTACAAAATGACTGTTTCTCGCTGAGAAAATGCCAAAAAGCGGATTTCTGTCATAACATTGATTTACCTTCTGATTTTTTAAGGCAAGCTATTGAAAACGTTAGAAAATTGGAGAAAGGAGTCTATGTAGTTGATTTGAGAGACTCATTTCATTATTGGACTCACCAAACCACTTACAGTGTTTCAGGTTCAAAATGACTGTTTCTCGCTGAGAAACTGCCAAAAAGCGGATTTCTGTAATAACATTGTTTCAAGTGTCTGAGAGAGCTTAGCAAGGGGCCTCTCATTGACCATTACTTCCTTAGAGGTAGGGCAAATCAGTCGAGTGAAGCCCAGTGGCAGGATATTCACCACAGTCCACAGGGTATCAGAACCCCAGACGAAGCTCAATCAAGCACAGATCCATTTATGAACATCAGCCCAGAGCCCATCCAGCCACAGACAGCAGTAGAGCGGAGGCTGACTGGACGAAAACCTCAAATTTTGTGGCCTAAATCCTGTCAGAAAAAGGAGTGGGAAACCACAGACACAGACCTCGTCCACCTTTTAGAAGGTCTGAAAGGGGGTGTGGAGAAAAAACTGGACAAGATCGGAGAGACCATTTATAGCTATGGAGCAGAGAGATTTGGTGTGAAACGTGAGAACTTGCAGACACAGAAGGAACCATCTGCTCATCTCAAGTCCAGGAGACAACAAGAGATTCAGAGACTCGTGAAAGAAAGGAGGTGCCTGAGGAAACAATGGAAGAAGGCCACGGAAGTGGAAAGGAAAGGCCTTGGGGCACTACAGGGCGACATCAAGCAGCGTCTGGCAGCACTACGAAGAGCAGAATGCCTGAGAAGGCAACATAAGAAGAGAGAGCGAACGAGGACTGCCTTCTACAGAGATCCCTATAAATTTGTTAAGGACCTCTTTGTCAGGGAGAAATCTGGGACCCTCAAAGTACCCATAAGAGAACTGGAAGAACATCTTCGGAAGACCTACTCCGACAAACAGAGGCATGTGCCAGCCAGCATTCCGGAGGATATGCCACCCATCCAACCACCTGAGCACCAGATGGAAACAAGGCCCCCCACATGGAGCGAAGTTGAGAGCACAGTAAAACGGGTAAGAACAGCTTCAGCCCCGGGGCCCAACGGCATTCCATACAGGGTGTATAAGAACACGCCAGGCGTCTTGAAATACCTCTGGAAGCTTATGAAAGTGGCATGGGAAAAAGGAATGATACCAAAGGCATGGCGACGGGCAGGAGGGATCCTGATTCCCAAAGAGAAGAATTCCTCAACCATCGAGCAGTTTCGCCAGATCAGCCTTCTCAATGTGGAAGGAAAGATTTTCTTCAGTGTCGTGGCCCGTAGGCTCTCAGCATTCCTGCTGGCGAACAACTTTGTTGACACCTCAGTGCAAAAGGCAGGGATAATTGGGTTCTCAGGTTGCTTGGAACACACAAATGTCATCTGGCACCAAGTACAGACGGCCAAGAAGGAGAAGAAAGACCTGCATGTGGTGTTTTTAGATCTTGCCAATGCCTTCGGGTCAGTGCCTCATGAGATCTTGTGGACAGCGTTCAACTTCTTTCAAGTGCCAGAGGGCATCACAAGCCTACTTCCAGGATCTCCAATTCTGTGTTACAGCACAGGATAGTACAACTGCCTGGCAGCACCTTGAGATAGGCATTATGGCGGGCTGCACCATCTCGCCACTGGTGTTTACAATGGCAATGGAGCTACTTATTCGTGCATCACGATGGGTGGTTGGAGGAGAACGATTGAGAGCGGGCTCCGTCTTCCCCCAATCAGGGCGTACATGGACGACATGACGACAATAACAACAACGGTCGCATGTACCAAACGTCTGCTGGAGAAACTCCGGGGAAACATCAAATGGGCACGAATGGAGATTAAACCCAGCAAATCCCGTAGCATCTCCATTGTCAAAGGTAAGCTCACCAATGCAAGGTTCTATGTGGACGACCAGCCAATCCCAACAAGTTCTGGAGAAGCCTATCAAAAGCCTTGGCCGATGGTATAGCGCAGAACTTAAAGACTCTGAGCAGGTGGAACAACTCAGGCAGGATACAATCAGCGGCCTCAAGCAGATTAACAACACTGCTCTCCCTGGAAAATTGAAGCTATGGTGCTTTAAGTTTGGGCTGCTACCTCGCCTCATGTGGCCAATTTCCATCTATGAGGTCACCTTATCTCATGTCAATCGGCTTGAGAGACTGGTGAATGCCCAAGTGAGGAAGTGGCTTGGACTGCCGAGATGCCTTTCCAGCATAGGCCTGTATGGCAATGGAGCGCTCTCCCTTCCAATCTCAAGCCTGGTGGAGGAGTACAAATGTGCCAAAACAAGGGTGGAAATGACTCTTACAGAATCCCGGGACCCATGCGTCAGAGATGCGGCTCCAAACCTGGCAACAGGGAGGAAATGGAAACCATCTGCAGCAGTAGCAGTGGCAAAGACCACCCTCAGACACCGGGATATAGTGGGACGAGTCCAACATGGCAGAGGGGGTCTTGGCCTGGAAGCAACAACACCCGCTTGGCAAAAGGCTACTCCGTCTGAACGGCGACACATGGTGGTTGAGGAGGTGCGCAACCAGGAGGAGGCAGCCAGGTGTGCCAAGGCAGTCTCCCAAGCCCAGCAAGGACGCTGGATGAGGTGGGAGGGTGTGGAGAGGAGGAAAATCATGTGGAATGAGATGTGGAGCATGGAGGCTAATAGGCTCAGCTTCATCATCAGAGCCACTTATGATATCCTGCCCTCTCCAACCAACCTACATCTCTGGTATGGAGAGGACCCAGCCTGCCTGCAGTGTGCAGCCCCAGCAACCCTCAAACACATCCTGGTGGGTTGCAAGACCAGCCTGACTCAAGGAAGATACACCTGGCGCCATAACCAAGTGTTGAAGGGCTTGGCTGCCGAACTTGAGGACAAGAGGGTCACCATCAACGCCATGCCTTTCAAAACCCAGACCACCCTCCCACGGAAGACAACATTCGTCCGACAAGGGGAGAAACGGAGAACCAAGCCATCACCTCCAAACTCAGGCCCACTGGACACAGCCCGGGATTGGGAAATGCGGGTAGACCTCAGCCAGAGGCTAACTTTCCCGCCAGAAATCGCAGCAACCAACCTGCGCCCAGATTTGGTCCTCTGGTCCAAGTCCTGCCGGCGTGTCTTCATTGTGGAGCTGACTGTCCCGTGGGAGGATAACATCGACGAAGCATTCGAAAGAAAAAGGCTGCGTTATGCTAACCTAGCAGCTGATGCTGAGGCGCGGGGATGGAACGTAAAGGTGTGGCCAGTGGAGGTTGGCTGCCGAGGCTTTGTAGCCAGGTCCACCACACGGCTCCTGGAGGAAGTTGGGATCAGAGGACAGGCCCAACGGAAGGCAATAAAAGAACTTGCCAAAGCAGCCGAACGGAGCAGTCACTGGCTGTGGCTGAAACGGAGGGATGCAACATGGGCTGTTTGATGACCACGGGGTGCCACCATATGACACACACCCAGGTCTGATCAGCCTGTGGCAGGCCAACCTTGGAAGAGGGTGTATTGTGTTAAGAGGCCGAAACACCTGATGAAGACAAGGCACACAACTGATGACGTGTAGATTTGGTGGTGCCCCGCGATCCTGTCCAAACTCCACCCAACAGTCATGTCCGATAGGAGTTATCGTGCTGATATATTTTAGGGATATTAACAGCTAGTCCTATTAAGAATCCTACCTTCTGATTTTTTAAGGCAAGCTATTGAAAACGTCAGAAAATTGGAGAAAGGAGTCTATGTAGTCGATTTGAGCGACTCATTTCATTATTGGACTCACCAAACCACTTACAGTGTTTCAGGTACAAAATGACTGTTTCTCGCTGAGAAACTGCCAAAAAGCGGATTTCTGTCATAACATTGATTTACCTTCTGATTTTTTAAGGCAAGCTATGGAGAACGTCAGAAAATTGGAGAAAGGAGTCTATGTAGTTGATTTGAGAGACTCATTTCATTATTGGACTCACCAAACCACTTACAGTGTTTCAGGTACAAAATGACCGTTTCTCGCTGAGAAAATGCCAAAAAGCGGATTTCTGTAATAACATTGTTTTACCTTCTGATTTTTTAAGGCAAGCTATTGAAAACGTCAGAAAATTGGAGAAAGGAGTCTATGTAGTTGATTTGAGGGACTCATTTCATTATTGGACTCACCAAATCACTTACAGTGTTTCAGGTACAAAATGATTGTTTCTCGCTGAGAAAATGCCAAAAAGCGGATTTCTGTCATAACATTGATTTACCTTCTGATTTTTTAAGGCAAGCTATTGAAAACGTCCGAAAATTGGAGAAAGGAGTCTATGTAGTTGATTTGAGAGACTCATTTCATTATTGGACTCACCAAACCACTTACAGTGTTTCAGGTACAAAATGACTGTTTCTCGCTGAGAAAATGCCAAAAAGCGGATTTCTGTAATAACATTGTTTTACCTTCTGATTTTTTAAGGCAAGCTATTGAAAACGTTAGAAAATTGGAAAAACTAGTCTATGTAGTTGATTTGAGAGACTAATTTCATTATTGGACTCACCAAACCACTTACAGTGTTTCAGGTACAAAATGACTGTTTCTCGCTGAGAAAATGCCAAAAAGCGGATTTCTGTCATAACATTGATTTACCTTCTGATTTTTTAAGGCAAGCTATTGAAAACGTTAGAAAATTGGAGAAAGGTGTCTATGTAGTTGATTTGAGCGACTCATTTCATTATTGGACTCACCAAACCACTTACAGTGTTTCAGGTACAAAATGACTGTTTCTCGCTGAGAAAATGCCAAAAAGCGGATTTCTGTCATAACATTGATTTACCTTCTGATTTTTCAAGGCAAGCTATTGAAAACGTCAGAAAATTGGAGAAAGAAGTCTAAGTAGTTGATTTGAGAGATTCATTTCATTATTGGACTGACCAAACCACTTACAGTGTTTCAGGTACAAAATGACTGTTTCTCGCTGAGAAAATGCCAAAAAGCGGATTTCTGTCATAACATTGATTTACCTTCTGATTTTTCAAGGCAAGCTATTGAAAATGTTAGAAAATTGGAGAAAAAGGTGTCTATGTAGTTGATTTGAGAGACTCATTTCATTATTGGACTCACCAAACCACTTACAGTGTTTCAGGTACAAAATGACTGTTTCTCGCTGAGAAAATGCCAAAAAGCGGATTTCTGTCATAACATTGATTTACCTTCTGATTTTTTAAGGCAAGCTATTGAAAACGTTAGAAAATTGGAGAAAGGTGTCTATGTAGTTGATTTGAGAGATTCATTTCATTATTGGACTCACCAAACCACTTACAGTGTTTCAGGTACAAAATGACTGTTTCTCGCTGAGAAAATGCCAAAAAGCGGATTTCTGTAATAACATTGTTTTACCTTCTGATTTTTTAAGGCAAGCTATTGAAAACGTTAGAAAATTGGAAAAAGGAGTCTATGTAGTTGATTTGAGAGACTCATTTCATTATTGGTCTCACCAAACCACTTACAGTGTTTCAGGTACAAAATGACTGTTTCTCGCTGAGAAAATGCCAAAAAGCGGATTTCTGTCATAACATTGATTTACCTTCTGATTTTTCAAGGCAAGCTATTGAAAATGTTAGAAAATTGGAGAAAAAGGTGTCTATGTAGTTGATTTGAGAGACTCATTTCATTATTGGACTCACCAAACCACTTACAGTGTTTCAGGTACAAAAAGACTGTTTCTCGCTGAGAAAATGCCAAAAAGCGGATTTCTGTCATAACATTGATTTACCTTCTGATTTTTCAAGGCAAGCTATTGAAAACGTCAGAAAATTGGAGAAAGAAGTCTAAGTAGTTGATTTGAGAGACTCATTTCATTATTGGACTGACCAAACCACTTACCGTATTTCAGGTACAAAATGACTGTTTCTCGCCTAGAAAATGCCAAAAAGCGGATTTCTGTCATAACATTGTTTTACCTTCTGAATTTTTAAGGCAACCTATTGAAAACGTCAGAAAATTGGAGAAAGGAGTCTCTGTAGTTGATTTGAGGGACTCATTTCATTATTGGACTCACCAAACCACTTACAGTGTTTCAGGTACAAAATGACTGTTTCTCGCTGAGAAAATGCCAAAAAGCGGATTTCTGTCATAACATTGATTTACCTTCTGATTTTTCAAGGCAAGCTATTGAAAACGTCAGAAAATTGGAGAAAGGAGTCTAAGTAGTTGATTTGAGAGACTCATTTCATTATTGGACTGACCAAACCACTTACAGTGTTTCAGGTACAAAATGACTGTTTCTCGCTGAGAAAATGCCAAAAAGCGGATTTCTGTCATAACATTGATTTACCTTCTGATTTTTTAAGGCAAGCTATTGAAAACGTTAGAAAATTGGAGAAAGGTGTCTATGTAGTTGATTTGAGCGACTCATTTCATTATTGGACTCACCAAACCACTTACAGTGTTTCAGGTACAAAATGACTGTTTCTCGCTGAGAAAATGCCAAAAAGTGGATTTCTGTCATAACATTGATTTACCTTCTGATTTTTTAAGGCAAGCTATTGAAAACGTTAGAAAATTGGAAAAAGGAGTCTATGTAGTTGATTTGAGAGACTCATTTCATTATTGGACTCACCAAACCACTTACAGTGTTTCAGGTACAAAATGACTGTTTCTCGCTGAGAAAATGCCAAAAAGCGGATTTCTGTCATAACAATGATTTACCTTCTGATTTTTCAAGGCAAGCAATTGAAAATGTTAGAAAATTGGAGAAAGGTGTCTATGTAGTTGATTTGAGAGACTCATTTCATTATTGGACTCACCAAACCACTTACAGTGTTTCAGGTACAAAATGACTGTTTCTCGCTGAGAAAATGCCAAAAAGCGGATTTCTGTCATAACATTGATTTACCTTCTGATTTTTCAAGGCAAGCTATTGAAAACGTCAGAAAATTGGAGAAAGAAGTCTAAGTAGTTGATTTGAGAGATTCATTTCATTATTGGACTGACCAAACCACTTACAGTGTTTCAGGTACAAAATGACTGTTTCTCGCCTAGAAAATGCCAAAAAGCGGATTTATGTCATAACATTGTTTTACCTTCTGAATTTTTAAGGCAACCTATTGAAAACGTCAGAAAATTGGAGAAAGGAGTCTCTGTAGTTGATTTGAGGGACTCATTTCATTATTGGACTCACCAAACCACTTACAGTGTTTCAGGTACAAAATGACTGTTTCTCGCTGAGAAAATGCCAAAAAGCGGATTTCTGTCATAACATTGATTTACCTTCTGATTTTTCAAGGCAAGCTATTGAAAATGTTAGAAAATTGGAGAAAGGTGTCTATGTAGTTGATTTGAGAGACTCATTTCATTATTGGACTCACCAAACCACTTACAGTGTTTCAGGTACAAAATGACTGTTTCTCGCTGAGAAAATGCCAAAAAGCGGATTTCTGTCATAGCATTGATTTACCTTCTGATTTTTCAAGGCAAGCTATTGAAAACGTCAGAAAATTGGAGAAAGGAGTCTAAGTAGTTGATTTGAGAGACTCATTTCATTATTGGACTGACCAAACCACTTACAGTGTTTCAGGTACAAAATGACTGTTTCTCGCTGAGAAAATGCCAAAAAGCGGATTTCTGTCATAACATTGATTTACCTTCTGATTTTTTAAGGCAAGCTATTGAAAACGTTAGAAAATTGGAGAAAGGTGTCTATGTAGTTGATTTGAGCGACTCATTTCATTATTGGACTCACCAAACCACTTACAGTGTTTCAGGTACAAAATGACTGTTTCTCGCTGAGAAAATGCCAAAAAGCGGATTTCTGTAATAACATTGTTTTACCTTCTGATTTTTTAAGGCAAGCTATTGAAAACGTTAGAAAATTGGAAAAAGGAGTCTATGTAGTTGATTTGAGAGACTCATTTCATTATTGGACTCACCAAACCACTTACAGTGTTTCAGGTACAAAATGACTGTTTCTCGCTGAGAAAATGCCAAAAAGCGGATTTCTGTCATAACAATGATTTACCTTCTGATTTTTCAAGGCAAGCAATTGAAAATGTTAGAAAATTGGAGAAAGGTGTCTATGTAGTTGATTTGAGAGACTCATTTCATTATTGGACTCACCAAACCACTTACAGTGTTTCAGGTACAAAATGACTGTTTCTCGCTGAGAAAATGCCAAAAAGCGGATTTCTGTCATAACATTGATTTACCTTCTGATTTTTCAAGGCAAGCTATTGAAAACGTCAGAAAATTGGAGAAAGAAGTCTAAGTAGTTGATTTGAGAGATTCATTTCATTATTGGACTGACCAAACCACTTACAGTGTTTCAGGTACAAAATGACTGTTTCTCGCCTAGAAAATGCCAAAAAGCGGATTTCTGTCATAACATTGTTTTACCTTCTGAATTTTTAAGGCAACCTATTGAAAACGTCAGAAAATTGGAGAAAGGAGTCTCTGTAGTTGATTTGAGGGACTCATTTCATTATTGGACTCACCAAACCACTTACAGTGTTTCAGGTACAAAATGACTGTTTCTCGCTGAGAAAATGCCAAAAAGCGGATTTCTGTCATAACATTGATTTACCTTCTGATTTTTCAAGGCAAGCTATTGAAAATGTTAGAAAATTGGAGAAAGGTGTCTATGTAGTTGATTTGAGAGACTCATTTCATTATTGGACTCACCAAACCACTTACAGTGTTTCAGGTACAAAATGACTGTTTCTCGCTGAGAAAATGCCAAAAAGTGGATTTCTGTCATAGCATTGATTTACCTTCTGATTTTTCAAGGCAAGCTATTGAAACCGTCAGAAAATTGGAGAAAGAAGTCTAAGTAGTTGATTTGAGAGACTCATTTCATTATTGGACTGACCAAACCACTTACAGTGTTTCAGGTACAAAATGACTGTTTCTCGCCTAGAAAATGCCAAAAAGCGGATTTCTGTCATAACATTGTTTTACCTTCTGAATTTTTAAGGCAACCTATTGAAAACGTCAGAAAATTGGAGAAAGGAGTCTCTGTAGTTGATTTGAGGGACTCATTTCATTATTGGACTCACCAAACCACTTACAGTGTTTCAGGTACAAAATGACTGTTTCTCGCTGAGAAAATGCCAAAAAGCGGATTTCTGTCATAACATTGATTTACCTTCTGATTTTTCAAGGCAAGCTATTGAAAACGTCAGAAAATTGGAGAAAGGAGTCTAAGTAGTTGATTTGAGAGACTCATTTCATTATTGGACTGACCAAACCACTTACAGTGTTTCAGGTACAAAATGACTGTTTCTCGCTGAGAAAATGCCAAAAAGCGGATTTCTGTCATAACATTGATTTACCTTCTGATTTTTTAAGGCAAGCTATTGAAAACGTTAGAAAATTGGAGAAAGGTGTCTATGTAGTTGATTTGAGCGACTCATTTCATTATTGGACTCACCAAACCACTTACAGTGTTTCAGGTACAAAATGACTGTTTCTCGCTGAGAAAATGCCAAAAAGCGGATTTCTGTCATAACATTGATTTACCTTCTGATTTTTTAAGGCAAGCTATTGAAAACGTTAGAAAATTGGAGAAAGGTGTCTATGTAGTTGATTTGAGAGATTCATTTCATTATTGGACTCACCAAACCACTTACAGTGTTTCAGGTACAAAATGACTGTTTCTCGCCTAGAAAATGCCAAAAAGCGGATTTCTGTAATAACATTGTTTTACCTTCTGAATTTTTAAGGCAACCTATTGAAAACGTCAGAAAATTGGAGAAAGGAGTCTCTGTAGTTGATTTGAGGGACTCATTTCATTATTGGACTCACCAAACCACTTACAGTGTTTCAGGTACAAAATGACTGTTTCTCGCTGAGAAAATGCCAAAAAGCGGATTTCTGTCATAACATTGATTTACCTTCTGATTTTTCAAGGCAAGCTATTGAAAATGTTAGAAAATTGGAGAAAGGTGTCTATGTAGTTGATTTGAGAGACTCATTTCATTATTGGACTCACCAAACCACTTACAGTGTTTCAGGTACAAAATGACTGTTTCTCGCTGAGAAAATGCCAAAAAGCGGATTTCTGTCATAACATTGATTTACCTTCTGATTTTTCAAGGCAAGCTATTGAAAACGTCAGAAAATTGGAGAAAGGTGTCTATGTAGTTGATTTGAGAGATTCATTTCATTATTGGACTCACCAAACCACTTACAGTGTTTCAGGTACAAAATGACTGTTTCTCGCTGAGAAAATGCCAAAAAGCGGATTTCTGTCATAACATTGATTTACCTTCTGATTTTTCAAGGCAAGCTATTGAAAACGTCAGAAAATTGGAGAAAGGAGTCTATGTAGTTGATTTGAGATACTCATTTCATTATTGGACTCACCAAACCACTTACAGTGTTTCAGGTACAAAATGACCGTTTCTCGCTGAGAAAATGCCAAAAAGTGGATTTCTGTAATAACATTGTTTTACCTTCTGATTTTTTAAGGCAAGCTATTGAAAACGTTAGAAAATTGGAAAAACTAGTCTATGTAGTTGATTTGAGAGACTAATTTCATTATTGGACTCACCAAACCACTTACAGTGTTTCAGGTACAAAATGACTGTTTCTCGCTGAGAAAATGCCAAAAAGCGGATTTCTGTCATAACATTGATTTACCTTCTGATTTTTCAAAGCAAGCTATTGAAAATGTCAGAACATTGGAGAAAGGAGACTATGTAGTTGATTTGAGAGACTCGTTTCATTATTGGACTCACCAAACCACTTACAGTGTTTCAGGTACAAAATGACTGTTTCTCGCTGAGAAAAGGCCAAAAAGCGGATTTCTGTCATAACATTGATTTACCTTCTGATTTTTTAAGGCAAGCTATTGAAAACGTTAGAAAATTGGAGAAAGGTGTCTATGTAGTTGATTTGAGCGACTCATTTCATTATTGGACTCACCAAACCACTTACAGTGTTTCAGGTACAAAATGACTGTTTCTCGCTGAGAAAATGCCAAAAAGCGGATTTCTGTCATAACATTGATTTACCTTCTGATTTTTCAAGGCAAGCTATTGAAAACGTCAGAAAATTGGAGAAAGAAGTCTAAGTAGTTGATTTGAGAGACTCATTTCATTATTGGACTGACCAAACCACTTACAGTGTTTCAGGTACAAAATGACTGTTTCTCGCCTAGAAAATGCCAAAAAGCGGATTTCTGTAATAACATTGTTTTACCTTCTGAATTTTTAAGGCAACCTATTGAAAACGTCAGAAAATTGGAGAAAGGAGTCTCTGTAGTTGATTTGAGGGACTCATTTCATTATTGGACTCACCAAACCACTTACAGTGTTTCAGGTACAAAATGACTGTTTCTCGCTGAGAAACTGCCAAAAAGCGGATTTCTGTCATAACATTGATTTACCTTCTGATTTTTAAGGCAAGCTATTGAAAACGTCAGAAAATTGGAGAAAGGTGTCTATGTAGTTGATTTGAGCGACTAATTTCATTATTGGACTCACCAAACCACTTACAGTGTTTCAGGTACAAAATGACTGTTTCTCGCTGAGAAAATGCCAAAAAGCGGATTTCTGTCATAACATTGATTTACCTTCTGATTTTTCAAGGCAAGCTATTGAAAACGTCAGAAAATTGGAGAAAGGTGTCTATGTAGTTGATTTGAGAGATTCATTTCATTATTTGACTCACCAAACCACTTACAGTGTTTCAGGTACAAAATGACTGTTTCTCGCTGAGAAAATGCCAAAAAGCGGATTTCTGTCATAACATTGATTTACCTTCTGATTTTTCAAGGCAAGCTATTGAAAACGTCAGAAAATTGGAGAAAGGAGTCTATGTAGTTGATTTGAGATACTCATTTCATTATTGGACTCACCAAACCACTTACAGTGTTTCAGGTACAAAATGACCGTTTCTCGCTGAGAAAATGCCAAAAAGTGGATTTCTGTAATAACATTGTTTTACCTTCTGATTTTTTAAGGCAAGCTATTGAAAACGTTAGAAAATTGGAAAAACTAGTCTATGTAGTTGATTTGAGAGACTAATTTCATTATTGGACTCACCAAACCACTTACAGTGTTTCAGGTACAAAATGACTGTTTCTCGCTGAGAAAATGTCAAAAAGCGGATTTCTGTCATAACATTGATTTACCTTCAAGGCAAGCTATTGAAAACGTCAGAAAATTGGAGAAAGGAGTCTAAGTAGTTGATTTGAGAGACTCATTTCATTATTGGACTGACCAAACCACTTACAGTGTTTCAGGTACAAAATGACTGTTTCTCGCCTAGAAAATGCCAAAAAGCGGATTTCTGTAATAACATTGTTTTACCTTCTGAATTTTTAAGGCAACCTATTGAAAACGTCAGAAAATTGGAGAAAGGAGTCTATGTAGTTGATTTGAGATACTCATTTCATTATTGGACTCACCAAACCACTTACAGTGTTTCAGGTACAAAATGACCGTTTCTCGCTGAGAAAATGCCAAAAAGTGGATTTCTGTAATAACATTGTTTTACCTTCTGATTTTTTAAGCCAAGCTATTGAAAACGTTAGAAAATTGGAAAAACTAGTCTATGTAGTTGATTTGAGAGACTAATTTCATTATTGGACTCACCAAACCACTTACAGTGTTTCAGGTACAAAATGACTGTTTCTCGCTGAGAAACTGCCAAAAAGCGGATTTCTGTCATAACATTGATTTACCTTCTGATTTTTTAAGGCAAGCTATTGAAAACGTCAGAAAATTGGAGAAAGGTGTCTATGTAGTTGATTTGAGCGACTAATTTCATTATTGGACTCACCAAACCACTTACAGTGTTTCAGGTACAAAATGACTGTTTCTCGCTGAGAAAATGCCAAAAAGCGGATTTCTGTCATAACATTGATTTACCTTCTGATTTTTCAAGGCAAGCTATTGAAAACGTCAGAAAATTGGAGAAAGGTGTCTATGTAGTTGATTTGAGAGATTCATTTCATTATTGGACTCACCAAACCACTTACAGTGTTTCAGGTACAAAATGACTGTTTCTCGCTGAGAAAATGCCAAAAAGCGGATTTCTGTCATAACATTGATTTACCTTCTGATTTTTCAAGGCAAGCTATTGAAAACGTCAGAAAATTGGAGAAAGGAGTCTATGTAGTTGATTTGAGATACTCATTTCATTATTGGACTCACCAAACCACTTACAGTGTTTCAGGTACAAAATGACCGTTTCTCGCTGAGAAAATGCCAAAAAGTGGATTTCTGTAATAACATTGTTTTACCTTCTGATTTTTTAAGGCAAGCTATTGAAAACGTTAGAAAATTGGAAAAACTAGTCTATGTAGTTGATTTGAGAGACTAATTTCATTATTGGACTCACCAAACCACTTACAGTGTTTCAGGTACAAAATGACTGTTTCTCGCTGAGAAAATGCCAAAAAGCGGATTTCTGTCATAACATTGATTTACCTTCTGATTTTTCAAAGCAAGCTATTGAAAATGTCAGAACATTGGAGAAAGGAGACTATGTAGTTGATTTGAGAGACTCGTTTCATTATTGGACTCACCAAACCACTTACAGTGTTTCAGGTACAAAATGACTGTTTCTCGCTGAGAAAATGCCAAAAAGCGGATTTCTGTCATAACATTGATTTACCTTCTGATTTTTCAAGGCAAGCTATTGAAAACGTCAGAAAATTGGAGAAAGAAGTCTAAGTAGTTGATTTGAGAGACTCATTTCATTATTGGACTGACCAAACCACTTACAGTGTTTCAGGTACAAAATGACTGTTTCTCGCCTAGAAAATGCCAAAAAGCGGATTTCTGTAATAACATTGTTTTACCTTCTGAATTTTTAAGGCAACCTATTGAAAACGTCAGAAAATTGGAGAAAGGAGTCTCTGTAGTTGATTTGAGAGATTCATTTCATTATTGGACTCACCAAACCACTTACAGTGTTTCAGGTACAAAATGACTGTTTCTCGCTGAGAAAATGCCAAAAAGCGGATTTCTGTCATAACATTGATTTACCTTCTGATTTTTTAAGGCAAGCTATTGAAAACGTTAGAAAATTGGAGAAAGGTGTCTATGTAGTTGATTTGAGCGACTCATTTCATTATTGGACTCACCAAACCACTTACAGTGTTTCAGGTACAAAATGACTGTTTCTCGCTGAGAAAATGCCAAAAAGCGGATTTCTGTCATAACATTGATTTACCTTCTGATTTTTCAAGGCAAGCTATTGAAAACGTCAGAAAATTGGAGAAAGAAGTCTAAGTAGTTGATTTGAGAGACTCATTTCATTATTGGACTGACCAAACCACTTACAGTGTTTCAGGTACAAAATGACTGTTTCTCGCCTAGAAAATGCCAAAAAGCGGATTTCTGTAATAACATTGTTTTACCTTCTGAATTTTTAAGGCAACCTATTGAAAACATCAGAAAATTGGAGAAAGGAGTCTCTGTAGTTGATTTGAGGGACTCATTTCATTATTGGACTCACCAAACCACTTACAGTGTTTCAGGTACAAAATGACTGTTTCTCGCTGAGAAAATGCCAAAAAGCGGATTTCTGTCATAACATTGATTTACCTTCTGATTTTTCAAGGCAAGCTATTGAAAACGTCAGAAAATTGGAGAAAGGAGTCTAAGTAGTTGATTTGAGAGACTCATTTCATTATTGGACTGACAAAACCACTTACAGTGTTTCAGGTACAAAATGACTGTTTCTCGCCTAGAAAATGCCAAAAAGCGGATTTCTGTAATAACATTGTTTTACCTTCTGAATTTTTAAGGCAACCTATTGAAAACGTCAGAAAATTGGAGAAAGGAGTCTCTGTAGTTGATTTGAGGGACTCATTTCATTATTGGACTCACCAAACCACTTACAGTGTTTCAGGTACAAAATAACTGTTTCTCGCTGAGAAAATGCCAAAAAGCGGATTTCTGTCATAACATTGATTTACCTTCTGATTTTTTAAGGCAAGCTATTGAAAACGTCAGAAAATTGGAGAAAGGTGTCTATGTAGTTGATTTGATCGACTAATTTCATTATTGGACTCACCAAACCACTTACAGTGTTTCAGGTACAAAATGACTGTTTCTCGCTGAGAAAATGCCAAAAAGCGGATTTCTGTCATAACATTGATTTACCTTCTGATTTTTCAAGGCAAGCTATTGAAAACGTCAGAAAATTGGAGAAAGGTGTCTATGTAGTTGATTTGAGAGATTCATTTCATTATTTGACTCACCAAACCACTTACAGTGTTTCAGGTACAAAATGACTGTTTCTCGCTGAGAAAATGCCAAAAAGCGGATTTCTGTCATAACATTGATTTACCTTCTGATTTTTCAAGGCAAGCTATTGAAAACGTCAGAAAATTGGAGAAAGGAGTCTATGTAGTTGATTTGAGATACTCATTTCATTATTGGACTCACCAAACCACTTACAGTGTTTCAGGTACAAAATGACTGTTTCTCGCTGAGAAAATGCCAAAAAGCGGATTTCTGTCATAACATTGATTTACCTTCTGATTTTTCAAGGCAAGCTATTGAAAACGTCAGAAAATTGGAGAAAGGAGTCTAAGTAGTTGATTTGAGAGACTCATTTCATTATTGGACTGACCAAACCACTTACAGTGTTTCAGGTACAAAATGACTGTTTCTCGCCTAGAAAATGCCAAAAAGCGGATTTCTGTCATAACATTGATTTACCTTCTGATTTTTCAAGGCAAGCTATTGAAAACGTCAGAAAATTGGAGAAAGGAGTCTATGTAGTTGATTTGAGATACTCATTTCATTATTGGACTCACCAAACCACTTACAGTGTTTCAGGTACAAAATGACCGTTTCTCGCTGAGAAAATGCCAAAAAGTGGATTTCTGTAATAACATTGTTTTACCTTCTGATTTTTTAAGGCAAGCTATTGAAAACGTTAGAAAATTGGAAAAACTAGTCTATGTAGTTGATTTGAGAGACTAATTTCATTATTGGACTCACCAAACCACTTACAGTGTTTCAGGTACAAAATGACTGTTTCTCGCTGAGAAAATGCCAAAAAGCGGATTTCTGTCATAACATTGATTTACCTTCTGATTTTTCAAAGCAAGCTATTGAAAATGCCAGAACATTGGAGAAAGGAGACTATGTAGTTGATTTGAGAGACTCGTTTCATTATTGGACTCACCAAACCACTTACAGTGTTTCAGGTACAAAATGACTGTTTCTCGCTGAGAAAAGGCCAAAAAGCGGATTTCTGTCATAACATTGATTTACCTTCTGATTTTTTAAGGCAAGCTATTGAAAACGTCAGAAAATTGGAGAAAGGTGTCTATGTAGTTGATTTGAGAGATTCATTTCATTATTGGACTCACCAAACCACTTACAGTGTTTCAGGTACAAAATGACTGTTTCTCGCTGAGAAAATGCCAAAAAGCGGATTTCTGTCATAACATTGATTTACCTTCTGATTTTTTAAGGCAAGCTATTGAAAACGTTAGAAAATTGGAGAAAGGTGTCTATGTAGTTGATTTGAGCGACTCATTTCATTATTGGACTCACCAAACCACTTACAGTGTTTCAGGTACAAAATGACTGTTTCTCGCTGAGAAAATGCCAAAAAGCGGATTTCTGTCATAACATTGATTTACCTTCTGATTTTTCAAGACAAGCTATTGAAAACGTCAGAAAATTGGAGAAAGAAGTCTAAGTAGTTGATTTGAGAGACTCATTTCATTATTGGACTGACCAAACCACTTACAGTGTTTCAGGTACAAAATGACTGTTTCTCGCCTAGAAAATGCCAAAAAGCGGATTTCTGTAATAACATTGTTTTACCTTCTGAATTTTTAAGGCAACCTATTGAAAACGTCAGAAAATTGGAGAAAGGAGTCTCTGTAGTTGATTTGAGGGACTCATTTCATTATTGGACTCACCAAACCACTTACAGTGTTTCAGGTACAAAATGACTGTTTCTCGCTGAGAAAATGCCAAAAAGCGGATTTCTGTCATAACATTGATTTACCTTCTGATTTTTCAAGGCAAGCTATTGAAAACGTCAGAAAATTGGAGAAAGGAGTCTAAGTAGTTGATTTGAGAGACTCATTTCATTATTGGACTGACCAAACCACTTACAGTGTTTCAGGTACAAAATGACTGTTTCTCGCCTAGAAAATGCCAAAAAGCGGATTTCTGTAATAACATTGTTTTACCTTCTGAATTTTTAAGGCAACCTATTGAAAACGTCAGAAAATTGGAGAAAGGAGTCTCTGTAGTTGATTTGAGGGACTCATTTCATTATTGGACTCACCAAACCACTTACAGTGTTTCAGGTACAAAATGACTGTTTCTCGCTGAGAAACTGCCAAAAAGCGGATTTCTGTCATAACATTGATTTACCTTCTGATTTTTAAGGCAAGCTATTGAAAACGTCAGAAAATTGGAGAAATGTGTCTATGTAGTTGATTTGAGCGACTAATTTCATTATTGGACTCACCAAACCACTTACAGTGTTTCAGGTACAAAATGACTGTTTCTCGCTGAGAAAATGCCAAAAAGCGGATTTCTGTCATAACATTGATTTACCTTCTGATTTTTCAAGGCAAGCTATTGAAAACGTCAGAAAATTGGAGAAAGGTGTCTATGTAGTTGATTTGAGAGATTCATTTCATTATTTGACTCACCAAACCACTTACAGTGTTTCAGGTACAAAATGACTGTTTCTCGCTGAGAAAATGCCAAAAAGCGGATTTCTGTCATAACATTGATTTACCTTCTGATTTTTCAAGGCAAGCTATTGAAAACGTCAGAAAATTGGAGAAAGGAGTCTATGTAGTTGATTTGAGATACTCATTTCATTATTGGACTCACCAAACCACTTACAGTGTTTCAGGTACAAAATGACCGTTTCTCGCTGAGAAAATGCCAAAAAGTGGATTTCTGTAATAACATTGTTTTACCTTCTGATTTTTTAAGGCAAGCTATTGAAAACGTTAGAAAATTGGAAAAACTAGTCTATGTAGTTGATTTGAGAGACTAATTTCATTATTGGACTCACCAAACCACTTACAGTGTTTCAGGTACAAAATGACTGTTTCTCGCTGAGAAAATGTCAAAAAGCGGATTTCTGTCATAACATTGATTTACCTTCAAGGCAAGCTATTGAAAACGTCAGAAAATTGGAGAAAGGAGTCTAAGTAGTTGATTTGAGAGACTCATTTCATTATTGGACTGACCAAACCACTTACAGTGTTTCAGGTACAAAATGACTGTTTCTCGCCTAGAAAATGCCAAAAAGCGGATTTCTGTAATAACATTGTTTTACCTTCTGAATTTTTAAGGCAACCTATTGAAAACGTCAGAAAATTGGAGAAAGGAGTCTATGTAGTTGATTTGAGATACTCATTTCATTATTGGACTCACCAAACCACTTACAGTGTTTCAGGTACAAAATGACCGTTTCTCGCTGAGAAAATGCCAAAAAGTGGATTTCTGTAATAACATTGTTTTACCTTCTGATTTTTTAAGCCAAGCTATTGAAAACGTTAGAAAATTGGAAAAACTAGTCTATGTAGTTGATTTGAGAGACTAATTTCATTATTGGACTCACCAAACCACTTACAGTGTTTCAGGTACAAAATGACTGTTTCTCGCTGAGAAACTGCCAAAAAGCGGATTTCTGTCATAACATTGATTTACCTTCTGATTTTTTAAGGCAAGCTATTGAAAACGTCAGAAAATTGGAGAAAGGTGTCTATGTAGTTGATTTGAGCGACTAATTTCATTATTGGACTCACCAAACCACTTACAGTGTTTCAGGTACAAAATGACTGTTTCTCGCTGAGAAAATGCCAAAAAGCGGATTTCTGTCATAACATTGATTTACCTTCTGATTTTTCAAGGCAAGCTATTGAAAACGTCAGAAAATTGGAGAAAGGTGTCTATGTAGTTGATTTGAGAGATTCATTTCATTATTGGACTCACCAAACCACTTACAGTGTTTCAGGTACAAAATGACTGTTTCTCGCTGAGAAAATGCCAAAAAGCGGATTTCTGTCATAACATTGATTTACCTTCTGATTTTTCAAGGCAAGCTATTGAAAACGTCAGAAAATTGGAGAAAGGAGTCTATGTAGTTGATTTGAGATACTCATTTCATTATTGGACTCACCAAACCACTTACAGTGTTTCAGGTACAAAATGACCGTTTCTCGCTGAGAAAATGCCAAAAAGTGGATTTCTGTAATAACATTGTTTTACCTTCTGATTTTTTAAGGCAAGCTATTGAAAACGTTAGAAAATTGGAAAAACTAGTCTATGTAGTTGATTTGAGAGACTAATTTCATTATTGGACTCACCAAACCACTTACAGTGTTTCAGGTACAAAATGACTGTTTCTCGCTGAGAAAATGCCAAAAAGCGGATTTCTGTCATAACATTGATTTACCTTCTGATTTTTCAAAGCAAGCTATTGAAAATGTCAGAACATTGGAGAAAGGAGACTATGTAGTTGATTTGAGAGACTCGTTTCATTATTGGACTCACCAAACCACTTACAGTGTTTCAGGTACAAAATGACTGTTTCTCGCTGAGAAAATGCCAAAAAGCGGATTTCTGTCATAACATTGATTTACCTTCTGATTTTTCAAGGCAAGCTATTGAAAACGTCAGAAAATTGGAGAAAGAAGTCTAAGTAGTTGATTTGAGAGACTCATTTCATTATTGGACTGACCAAACCACTTACAGTGTTTCAGGTACAAAATGACTGTTTCTCGCCTAGAAAATGCCAAAAAGCGGATTTCTGTAATAACATTGTTTTACCTTCTGAATTTTTAAGGCAACCTATTGAAAACGTCAGAAAATTGGAGAAAGGAGTCTCTGTAGTTGATTTGAGAGATTCATTTCATTATTGGACTCACCAAACCACTTACAGTGTTTCAGGTACAAAATGACTGTTTCTCGCTGAGAAAATGCCAAAAAGCGGATTTCTGTCATAACATTGATTTACCTTCTGATTTTTTAAGGCAAGCTATTGAAAACGTTAGAAAATTGGAGAAAGGTGTCTATGTAGTTGATTTGAGCGACTCATTTCATTATTGGACTCACCAAACCACTTACAGTGTTTCAGGTACAAAATGACTGTTTCTCGCTGAGAAAATGCCAAAAAGCGGATTTCTGTCATAACATTGATTTACCTTCTGATTTTTCAAGGCAAGCTATTGAAAACGTTAGAAAATTGGAAAAAGGAGTCTATGTAGTTGATTTGAGAGATTCATTTCATTATTGGACTCACCAAACCACTTACAGTGTTTCAGGTACAAAATGACTGTTTCTCGCTGAGAAAATGCCAAAAAGCGGATTTCTGTCATAACATTGATTTACCTTCTGATTTTTTAAGGCAAGCTATTGAAAACGTTAGAAAATTGGAGAAAGGTGTCTATGTAGTTGATTTGAGCGACTCATTTCATTATTGGACTCACCAAACCACTTACAGTGTTTCAGGTACAAAATGACTGTTTCTCGCTGAGAAAATGCCAAAAAGCGGATTTCTGTCATAACATTGATTTACCTTCTGATTTTTCAAGACAAGCTATTGAAAACGTCAGAAAATTGGAGAAAGAAGTCTAAGTAGTTGATTTGAGAGACTCATTTCATTATTGGACTGACCAAACCACTTACAGTGTTTCAGGTACAAAATGACTGTTTCTCGCCTAGAAAATGCCAAAAAGCGGATTTCTGTAATAACATTGTTTTACCTTCTGAATTTTTAAGGCAACCTATTGAAAACGTCAGAAAATTGGAGAAAGGAGTCTCTGTAGTTGATTTGAGGGACTCATTTCATTATTGGACTCACCAAACCACTTACAGTGTTTCAGGTACAAAATGACTGTTTCTCGCTGAGAAAATGCCAAAAAGCGGATTTCTGTCATAACATTGATTTACCTTCTGATTTTTCAAGGCAAGCTATTGAAAACGTCAGAAAATTGGAGAAAGGAGTCTAAGTAGTTGATTTGAGAGACTCATTTCATTATTGGACTGACCAAACCACTTACAGTGTTTCAGGTACAAAATGACTGTTTCTCGCCTAGAAAATGCCAAAAAGCGGATTTCTGTAATAACATTGTTTTACCTTCTGAATTTTTAAGGCAACCTATTGAAAACGTCAGAAAATTGGAGAAAGGAGTCTCTGTAGTTGATTTGAGGGACTCATTTCATTATTGGACTCACCAAACCACTTACAGTGTTTCAGGTACAAAATGACTGTTTCTCGCTGAGAAACTGCCAAAAAGCGGATTTCTGTCATAACATTGATTTACCTTCTGATTTTTAAGGCAAGCTATTGAAAACGTCAGAAAATTGGAGAAATGTGTCTATGTAGTTGATTTGAGCGACTAATTTCATTATTGGACTCACCAAACCACTTACAGTGTTTCAGGTACAAAATGACTGTTTCTCGCTGAGAAAATGCCAAAAAGCGGATTTCTGTCATAACATTGATTTACCTTCTGATTTTTCAAGGCAAGCTATTGAAAACGTCAGAAAATTGGAGAAAGGTGTCTATGTAGTTGATTTGAGAGATTCATTTCATTATTTGACTCACCAAACCACTTACAGTGTTTCAGGTACAAAATGACTGTTTCTCGCTGAGAAAATGCCAAAAAGCGGATTTCTGTCATAACATTGATTTACCTTCTGATTTTTCAAGGCAAGCTATTGAAAACGTCAGAAAATTGGAGAAAGGAGTCTATGTAGTTGATTTGAGATACTCATTTCATTATTGGACTCACCAAACCACTTACAGTGTTTCAGGTACAAAATGACCGTTTCTCGCTGAGAAAATGCCAAAAAGTGGATTTCTGTAATAACATTGTTTTACCTTCTGATTTTTTAAGGCAAGCTATTGAAAACGTTAGAAAATTGGAAAAACTAGTCTATGTAGTTGATTTGAGAGACTAATTTCATTATTGGACTCACCAAACCACTTACAGTGTTTCAGGTACAAAATGACTGTTTCTCGCTGAGAAAATGTCAAAAAGCGGATTTCTGTCATAACATTGATTTACCTTCAAGGCAAGCTATTGAAAACGTCAGAAAATTGGAGAAAGGAGTCTAAGTAGTTGATTTGAGAGACTCATTTCATTATTGGACTGACCAAACCACTTACAGTGTTTCAGGTACAAAATGACTGTTTCTCGCCTAGAAAATGCCAAAAAGCGGATTTCTGTAATAACATTGTTTTACCTTCTGAATTTTTAAGGCAACCTATTGAAAACGTCAGAAAATTGGAGAAAGGAGTCTATGTAGTTGATTTGAGATACTCATTTCATTATTGGACTCACCAAACCACTTACAGTGTTTCAGGTACAAAATGACCGTTTCTCGCTGAGAAAATGCCAAAAAGTGGATTTCTGTAATAACATTGTTTTACCTTCTGATTTTTTAAGCCAAGCTATTGAAAACGTTAGAAAATTGGAAAAACTAGTCTATGTAGTTGATTTGAGAGACTAATTTCATTATTGGACTCACCAAACCACTTACAGTGTTTCAGGTACAAAATGACTGTTTCTCGCTGAGAAACTGCCAAAAAGCGGATTTCTGTCATAACATTGATTTACCTTCTGATTTTTTAAGGCAAGCTATTGAAAACGTCAGAAAATTGGAGAAAGGTGTCTATGTAGTTGATTTGAGCGACTAATTTCATTATTGGACTCACCAAACCACTTACAGTGTTTCAGGTACAAAATGACTGTTTCTCGCTGAGAAAATGCCAAAAAGCGGATTTCTGTCATAACATTGATTTACCTTCTGATTTTTCAAGGCAAGCTATTGAAAACGTCAGAAAATTGGAGAAAGGTGTCTATGTAGTTGATTTGAGAGATTCATTTCATTATTGGACTCACCAAACCACTTACAGTGTTTCAGGTACAAAATGACTGTTTCTCGCTGAGAAAATGCCAAAAAGCGGATTTCTGTCATAACATTGATTTACCTTCTGATTTTTCAAGGCAAGCTATTGAAAACGTCAGAAAATTGGAGAAAGGAGTCTATGTAGTTGATTTGAGATACTCATTTCATTATTGGACTCACCAAACCACTTACAGTGTTTCAGGTACAAAATGACCGTTTCTCGCTGAGAAAATGCCAAAAAGTGGATTTCTGTAATAACATTGTTTTACCTTCTGATTTTTTAAGGCAAGCTATTGAAAACGTTAGAAAATTGGAAAAACTAGTCTATGTAGTTGATTTGAGAGACTAATTTCATTATTGGACTCACCAAACCACTTACAGTGTTTCAGGTACAAAATGACTGTTTCTCGCTGAGAAAATGCCAAAAAGCGGATTTCTGTCATAACATTGATTTACCTTCTGATTTTTCAAAGCAAGCTATTGAAAATGTCAGAACATTGGAGAAAGGAGACTATGTAGTTGATTTGAGAGACTCGTTTCATTATTGGACTCACCAAACCACTTACAGTGTTTCAGGTACAAAATGACTGTTTCTCGCTGAGAAAATGCCAAAAAGCGGATTTCTGTCATAACATTGATTTACCTTCTGATTTTTCAAGGCAAGCTATTGAAAACGTCAGAAAATTGGAGAAAGAAGTCTAAGTAGTTGATTTGAGAGACTCATTTCATTATTGGACTGACCAAACCACTTACAGTGTTTCAGGTACAAAATGACTGTTTCTCGCCTAGAAAATGCCAAAAAGCGGATTTCTGTAATAACATTGTTTTACCTTCTGAATTTTTAAGGCAACCTATTGAAAACGTCAGAAAATTGGAGAAAGGAGTCTCTGTAGTTGATTTGAGAGATTCATTTCATTATTGGACTCACCAAACCACTTACAGTGTTTCAGGTACAAAATGACTGTTTCTCGCTGAGAAAATGCCAAAAAGCGGATTTCTGTCATAACATTGATTTACCTTCTGATTTTTTAAGGCAAGCTATTGAAAACGTTAGAAAATTGGAGAAAGGTGTCTATGTAGTTGATTTGAGCGACTCATTTCATTATTGGACTCACCAAACCACTTACAGTGTTTCAGGTACAAAATGACTGTTTCTCGCTGAGAAAATGCCAAAAAGCGGATTTCTGTCATAACATTGATTTACCTTCTGATTTTTCAAGGCAAGCTATTGAAAACGTCAGAAAATTGGAGAAAGAAGTCTAAGTAGTTGATTTGAGAGACTCATTTCATTATTGGACTGACCAAACCACTTACAGTGTTTCAGGTACAAAATGACTGTTTCTCGCCTAGAAAATGCCAAAAAGCGGATTTCTGTAATAACATTGTTTTACCTTCTGAATTTTTAAGGCAACCTATTGAAAACATCAGAAAATTGGAGAAAGGAGTCTCTGTAGTTGATTTGAGGGACTCATTTCATTATTGGACTCACCAAACCACTTACAGTGTTTCAGGTACAAAATGACTGTTTCTCGCTGAGAAAATGCCAAAAAGCGGATTTCTGTCATAACATTGATTTACCTTCTGATTTTTCAAGGCAAGCTATTGAAAACGTCAGAAAATTGGAGAAAGGAGTCTAAGTAGTTGATTTGAGAGACTCATTTCATTATTGGACTGACAAAACCACTTACAGTGTTTCAGGTACAAAATGACTGTTTCTCGCCTAGAAAATGCCAAAAAGCGGATTTCTGTCATAACATTGATTTACCTTCTAATTTTTCAAGGCAAGCTATTGAAAACGTCAGAAAATTGGAGAAAGGTGTCTATGTAGTTGATTTGAGAGATTCATTTCATTATTTGACTCACCAAACCACTTACAGTGTTTCAGGTACAAAATGACTGTTTCTCGCTGAGAAAATGCCAAAAAGCGGATTTCTGTCATAACATTGATTTACCTTCTGATTTTTCAAGGCAAGCTATTGAAAACGTCAGAAAATTGGAGAAAGGAGTCTATGTAGTTGATTTGAGATACTCATTTCATTATTGGACTCACCAAACCACTTACAGTGTTTCAGGTACAAAATGACCGTTTCTCGCTGAGAAAATGCCAAAAAGTGGATTTCTGTAATAACATTGTTTTACCTTCTGATTTTTTAAGGCAAGCTATTGAAAACGTTAGAAAATTGGAAAAACTAGTCTATGTAGTTGATTTGAGAGACTAATTTCATTATTGGACTCACCAAACCACTTACAGTGTTTCAGGTACAAAATGACTGTTTCTCGCTGAGAAAATGCCAAAAAGCGGATTTCTGTCATAACATTGATTTACCTTCTGATTTTTCAAGGCAAGCTATTGAAAATGTCAGAACATTGGAGAAAGGAGACTATGTAGTTGATTTGAGAGACTCGTTTCATTATTGGACTCACCAAACCACTTACAGTGTTTCAGGTACAAAATGACTGTTTCTCGCTGAGAAAAGGCCAAAAAGCGGATTTCTGTCATAACATTGATTTACCTTCTGATTTTTTAAGGCAAGCTATTGAAAACGTCAGAAAATTGGAGAAAGGTGTCTATGTAGTTGATTTGAGAGATTCATTTCATTATTGGACTCACCAAACCACTTACAGTGTTTCAGGTACAAAATGACTGTTTCTCGATGAGAAAATGCCAAAAAGCGGATTTCTGTAATAACATTGTTTTACCTTCTGATTTTTTAAGGCAAGCTATTGAAAACGTTAGAAAATTGGAAAAAGGAGTCTATGTAGTTGATTTGAGAGACTCATTTCATTATTGGACTCACCAAACCACTTACAGTGTTTCAGGTACAAAATGACTGTTTCTCGCTGAGAAAATGCCAAAAAGCGGATTTCTGTCATAACATTGATTTACCTTCTGATTTTTCAAGGCAAGCTATTGAAAATGTTAGAAAATTGGAGAAAGGTGTCTATGTAGTTGATTTGAGAGACTCATTTCATTATTGGACTCACCAAACCACTTACAGTGTTTCAGGTACAAAATGACTGTTTCTCGCTGAGAAAATGCCAAAAAGCGGATTTCTGTCATAACATTGATTTACCTTCTGATTTTTCAAGGCAAGCTATTGAAAACGTCAGAAAATTGGAGAAAGAAGTCTAAGTAGTTGATTTGAGAGACTCATTTCATTATTGGACTGACCAAACCACTTACAGTGTTTCAGGTACAAAATGACTGTTTCTCGCCTAGAAAATGCCAAAAAGCGGATTTCTGTAATAACATTGTTTTACCTTCTGAATTTTTAAGGCAACCTATTGAAAACGTCAGAAAATTGGAGAAAGGAGTCTCTGTAGTTGATTTGAGGGACTCATTTCATTATTGGACTCACCAAACCACTTACAGTGTTTCAGGTACAAAATGACTGTTTCTCGCTGAGAAAATGCCAAAAAGCGGATTTCTGTCATAACATTGATTTACCTTCTGATTTTTCAAGGCAAGCTATTGAAAACGTCAGAAAATTGGAGAAAGGAGTCTAAGTAGTTGATTTGAGAGACTCATTTCATTATTGGACTGACCAAACCACTTACAGTGTTTCAGGTACAAAATGACTGTTTCTCGCCTAGAAAATGCCAAAAAGCGGATTTCTGTAATAACATTGTTTTACCTTCTGAATTTTTAAGGCAACCTATTGAAAACGTCAGAAAATTGGAGAAAGGAGTCTCTGTAGTTGATTTGAGGGACTCATTTCATTATTGGACTCACCAAACCACTTACAGTGTTTCAGGTACAAAATGAATGTTTCTCGCTGAGAAACTGCCAAAAAGCGGATTTCTGTCATAACATTGATTTACCTTCTGATTTTTTAAGGCAAGCTATTGAAAACGTCAGAAAATTGGAGAAAGGTGTCTATGTAGTTGATTTGAGCGACTAATTTCATTATTGGACTCACCAAACCACTTACAGTGTTTCAGGTACAAAATGACTGTTTCTCGCTGAGAAAATGCCAAAAAGCGGATTTCTGTCATAACATTGATTTACCTTCTGATTTTTCAAGGCAAGCTATTGAAAACGTCAGAAAATTGGAGAAAGGTGTCTATGTAGTTGATTTGAGAGATTCATTTCATTATTGGACTCACCAAACCACTTACAGTGTTTCAGGTACAAAATGACTGTTTCTCGCTGAGAAAATGCCAAAAAGCGGATTTCTGTCATAACATTGATTTACCTTCTGATTTTTCAAGGCAAGCTATTGAAAACGTCAGAAAATTGGAGAAAGGAGTCTATGTAGTTGATTTGAGATACTCATTTCATTATTGGACTCACCAAACCACTTACAGTGTTTCAGGTACAAAATGACCGTTTCTCGCTGAGAAAATGCCAAAAAGTGGATTTCTGTAATAACATTGTTTTACCTTCTGATTTTTTAAGGCAAGCTATTGAAAACGTTAGAAAATTGGAAAAACTAGTCTATGTAGTTGATTTGAGAGACTAATTTCATTATTGGACTCACCAAACCACTTACAGTGTTTCAGGTACAAAATGACTGTTTCTCGCTGAGAAAATGCCAAAAAGCGGATTTCTGTCATAACATTGATTTACCTTCTGATTTTTCAAGGCAAGCTATTGAAAATGTCAGAACATTGGAGAAAGGAGACTATGTAGTTGATTTGAGAGACTCGTTTCATTATTGGACTCACCAAACCACTTACAGTGTTTCAGGTACAAAATGACTGTTTCTCGCTGAGAAAATGCCAAAAAGCGGATTTCTGTCATAACATTGATTTACCTTCTGATTTTTTAAGGCAAGCTATTGAAAACGTCAGAAAATTGGAGAAAGGAGTCTATGTAGTTGATTTGAGAGACTCATTTCATTATTGGACGCACCAAACCACTTACAGTGTTTCAGGTACAAAATGACTGTTTCTCGCTGAGAAAAGGCCAAAAAGCGGATTTCTGTCATAACATTGATTTACCTTCTGATTTTTCAAGGCAAGCTATTGAAAACGTCAGAAAATTGGAGAAAGGAGTCTATGTAGTTGATTTGAGAGACTCATTTCATTATTGGACTCACCAAACCACTTACAGTGTTTCGGGTACAAAATGACTGTTTCTCGCTGAGAAAATGCCAAAAAGCGGATTTCTGTCATAACATTGATTTACCTTCTTATTTTTTAAGGCAAGCTATTGAAAACGTTAGAAAATTGGAGAAAGGAGTCTATGTAGTTGATTTGAGAGACTCATTTCATTATTGGACTCACCAAACCACTTACAGTGTTTCAGTTTCAAAATGACTGTTTCTCGCTGAGAAACTGCCAAAAAGCGGATTTCTGTTTCAAGTGTCTGAGAGAGCTTAGCAAGGGGCCTCGCATTGACCATTACTTCCTTAGAGGTAGGGCAAATCAGTCGAGTGAAGCCCAGTGGCAGGATATTCACCACAGTCCACAGGGTATCAGAACCCCAGACGAAGCTCAATCAAGCACAGATCCATTTATGAACATCAGCCCAGAGCCCATCCAGCCACAGACAGCAGTAGAGCGGAGGCTGACTGGACGAAAACCTCAAATCTTGTGGCCTAAATCCTGTCAGAAAAAGGAGTGGGAAACCACAGACACAGACCTCGTCCACCTTTTAGAAGGTCTGAAAGGGGGTGTGGAGAAAAAACTGGACAAGATCGGAGAGACCATTTATAGCTATGGAGCAGAGAGATTTGTTGTGAAACGTGAGAACTTGCAGACACAGAAGGAACCATCTGCTCATCTCAAGTCCAGGAGACAACAAGATATTCAGAGACTCGTGAAAGAAAGGAGGTGCCTGAGGAAACAATGGAAGAAGGCCACGGAAGTGGAAAGGAAAGGCCTTGGGGCACTACAGGGCGACATCAAGCAGCGTCTGGCAGCACTGCGAAGAGCAGAATGCCTGAGAAGGCAACATAAGAAGAGAGAGCGAACGAGGACTGCCTTCTACAGAGATCCCTATAAATTTGTTAAGGACCTCTTTGTCAGGGAGAAATCTGGGACCCTCAAAGTACCCATAAGAGAACTGGAAGAACATCTTCGGAAGACCTACTCCGACAAACAGAGGCATGTGCCAGCCAGCATTCCGGAGGATATGCCACCCATCCAACCACCTGAGCACCAGATGGAAACAAGGCCCCCCACATGGAGCGAAGTTGAGAGCACAGTAAAACGGGCAAGAACAGCTTCAGCCCCGGGGCCCAACGGCATTCCATACAGGGTGTATAAGAACACGCCAGGCGTCTTGAAATACCTCTGGAAGCTTATGAAAGTGGCATGGGAAAAAGGAATGATACCAAAGGCATGGCGACGGGCAGGAGGGATCCTGATTCCCAAAGAGAAGAATTCCTCAACCATCGAGCAGTTTCGCCAGATCAGCCTTCTCAATGTGGAAGGAAAGATTTTCTTCAGTGTCGTGGCCCGTAGGCTCTCAGCATTCCTGCTGGCGAACAACTTTGTTGACACCTCAGTGCAAAAGGCAGGGATAATTGGGTTCTCAGGTTGCTTGGAACACACATATGTCATCTGGCACCAAGTACAGACGGCCAAGAAGGAGAAGAAAGACCTGCATGTGGTGTTTTTAGATCTTACCAATGCCTTCGGGTCAGTGCCTCATGAGATCTTGTGGACAGCGTTCAACTTCTTTCAAGTGCCAGAGGGCATCACAAGTCTAGTCAAAGCCTACTTCCAGGATCTCCAATTCTGTGTTACAGCACAGGATAGTACAACTGCCTGGCAGCACCTTGAGATAGGCATTATGGCGGGCTGCACCATCTCGCCACTGGTGTTTACAATGGCAATGGAGCTACTTATTCGTGCATCACGATGGGTGGTTGGAGGAGAACGATTGAGAGCGGGCTCCGTCTTCCCCCAATCAGGGCGTACATGGACGACATGACGACAATAACAACAACGGTCGCATGTACCAAACGTCTGCTGGAGAAACTCCGGGGAAACATCAAATGGGCACGAATGGAGATTAAACCCAGCAAATCCCGTAGCATCTCCATTGTCAAAGGTAAGCTCACCAATGCAAGGTTCTATGTGGACGACCAGCCAATCCCAACAAGTTCTGGAGAAGCCTATCAAAAGCCTTGGCCGATGGTATAGCGCAGAACTTAAAGACTCTGAGCAGGTGGAACAACTCAGGCAGGATACAATCAGCGGCCTCAAGCAGATTAACAACACTGCTCTCCCTGGAAAATTGAAGCTATGGTGCTTTAAGTT
Source organism: Cololabis saira (assembly GCF_033807715.1). NCBI lineage: Eukaryota > Metazoa > Chordata > Actinopteri > Beloniformes > Belonidae > Cololabis > Cololabis saira. The sequence continues at coordinate 53,202 of NW_026906288.1, read as the reverse complement.
TGGGCTGCTACCTCGCCTCATGTGGCCAATTTCCATCTATGAGGTCACCTTATCTCATGTCAATCGGCTTGAGAGACTGGTGAATGCCCAAGTGAGGAAGTGGCTTGGACTGCCGAGATGCCTTTCCAGCATAGGCCTGTATGGCAATGGAGCGCTCTCCCTTCCAATCTCAAGCCTGGTGGAGGAGTACAAATGTGCCAAAACAAGGGTGGAAATGACTCTTACAGAATCCCGGGACCCATGCGTCAGAGATGCGGCTCCAAACCTGGCAACAGGGAGGAAATGGAAACCATCTGCAGCAGTAGCAGTGGCAAAGACCACCCTCAGACACCGGGATATAGTGGGACGAGTCCAACATGGCAGAGGGGGTCTTGGCCTGGAAGCAACAACACCCGCTTGGCAAAAGGCTACTCCGTCTGAACGGCGACACATGGTGGTTGAGGAGGTGCGCAACCAGGAGGAGGCAGCCAGGTGTGCCAAGGCAGTCTCCCAAGCCCAGCAAGGACGCTGGATGAGGTGGGAGGGTGTGGAGAGGAGGAAAATCACGTGGAATGAGATGTGGAGCATGGAGGCTAATAGGCTCAGCTTCATCATCAGAGCCACTTATGATGTCCTGCCCTCTCCAACCAACCTACATCTCTGGTATGGAGAGGACCCAGCCTGCCTGCAGTGTGCAGCCCCAGCAACCCTCAAACACGTCCTGGTGGGTTGCAAGACCAGCCTGACTCAAGGAAGATACACCTGGCGCCATAACCAAGTGTTGAAGGGCTTGGCTGCCGAACTTGAGGACAAGAGGGTCACCATCAACGCTATGCCTTTCAAAACCCAGACCACCCTCCCACGGAAGACAACATTCGTCCGACAAGGGGAGAAACGGAGAACCAAGCCATCACCTCCAAACTCAGGCCCACTGGACACAGCCCGGGATTGGGAAATGCGGGTAGACCTCAGCCAGAGGCTCACTTTCCCGCCAGAAATCGCAGCAACCAACCTGCGCCCAGATTTGGTCCTCTGGTCCAAGTCCTGCCGGCGTGTCTTCATTGTGGAGCTGACTTTCCCGTGGGAGGATAACATCGACGAAGCATTCGAAAGAAAAAGACTGCGTTATGCTAACCTAGCAGCTGATGCTGAGGCGCGGGGATGGAACGTGGCCAGTGGAAGTTGGCTGCCGAGGCTTTGTAGCCAGGTCCACCACACGGCTCCTGAAGGAAGTTGGGATCAGAGGACAGGCCCAGCGGAAGGCAATAAAAGAACTTGCCAAAGCAGCCGAACGGAGCAGTCACTGGCTGTGGCTGAAACGGAGGGATGCAACATGGGCTGTTTGATGACCACGGGGTGCCACCATATGACACACACCCAGGTCTGATCAGCCTGTGGCAGGCCAACCTTGGAAGAGGGTGTATTGTGTTAAGAGGCCGAAACACCTGATGAAGACAAGGCACACAACTGATGACGTGTAGATTTGGTGGTGCCCCGCGATCCTGTCCAAACTCCACCAAACAGTCATGTCCGATAGGAGTTATCGTGCTGATATATTTTAGGGATATTAACAGCTAGTCCTATTAAGAATCCTACCTTCTGTTTTTTTAAGGCAAGCTATTGAAAACGTCAGAAAATTGGAGAAAGGAGTCTATGTAGTTGATTTGAGCGACTCATTTCATTATTGGACTCACCAAACCACTTACAGTGTTTCAGGTACAAAATGACTGTTTCTCGCTGAGAAACTGCCAAAAAGCGGATTTCTGTCATAACATTGATTTACCTTCTGATTTTTTAAGGCAAGCTATGGAAAACGTCAGAAAATTGGAGAAAGGAGTCTATGTAGTTGATTTGAGAGACTCATTTCATTATTGGACTCACCAAACCACTTACAGTGTTTCAGGTACAAAATGACCGTTTCTCGCTGAGAAAATGCCAAAAAGCGGATTTCTGTAATAACATTGTTTTACCTTCTGATTTTTTAAGGCAAGCTATTGAAAACGTCAGAAAATTGGAGAAAGGAGTCTATGTAGTTGATTTGAGGGACTCATTTCATTATTGGACTCACCAAATCACTTACAGTGTTTCAGGTACAAAATGATTGTTTCTCGCTGAGAAAATGCCAAAAAGCGGATTTCTGTCATAACATTGATTTACCTTCTGATTTTTTAAGGCAAGCTATTGAAAACGTCCGAAAATTGGAGAAAGGAGTCTATGTAGTTGATTTGAGCGACTCATTTCATTATTGGACTCACCAAACCACTTACAGTGTTTCAGGTACAAAATGACTGTTTCTCGCTGAGAAAATGCCAAAAAGCGGATTTCTGTCATAACATTGATTTACCTTCTGATTTTTTAAGGCAAGCTATTGAAAACGTTAGAAAATTGGAGAAAGGGGTCTATGTAGTTGATTTGAGCGACTCATTTCATTATTGGACTCACCAAACCACTTACAGTGTTTCAGGTACAAAATGACTGTTTCTCGCTGAGAAAATGCCAAAAAGCGGATTTCTGTCATAACATTGATTTACCTTCTGATTTTTCAAGGCAAGCTATTGAAAATGTCAGAACATTGGAGAAAGGAGACTATGTAGTTGATTTGAGAGACTCGTTTCATTATTGGACTCACCAAACCACTTACAGTGTTTCAGGTACAAAATGACTGTTTCTCGCTGAGAAAATGCCAAAAAGCGGATTTCTGTCATAACATTGATTTACCTTCTGATTTTTTAAGGCAAGCTATTGAAAACGTTAGAAAATTGGAGAAAGGTGTCTATGTAGTTGATTTGAGAGACTCGTTTCATTATTGGACTCACCAAACCACTTACAGTGTTTCAGGTACAAAATGACTGTTTCTCGCTGAGAAAATGCCAAAAAGCGGATTTCTGTCATAACATTGATTTACCTTCTGATTTTTTAAGGCAAGCTATTGAAAACGTTAGAAAATTGGAGAAAGGTGTCTATGTAGTTGATTTGAGCGACTCATTTCATTATTGGACTCACCAAACCACTTACAGTGTTTCAGGTACAAAATGACTGTTTCTCGCTGAGAAAATGCCAAAAAGCGGATTTCTGTCATAACATTGATTTACCTTCTGATTTTTTAAGGCAAGCTATTGAAAACGTTAGAAAATTGGAGAAAGGTGTCTATGTAGTTGATTTGAGCGACTCATTTCATTATTGGACTCACCAAACCACTTACAGTGTTTCAGGTACAAAATGACTGTTTCTCGCTGAGAAAATGCCAAAAAGCGGATTTCTGTCATAACATTGATTTACCTTCTGATTTTTCAAGGCAAGCTATTGAAAATGTCAGAACATTGGAGAAAGGAGACTATGTAGTTGATTTGAGAGACTCGTTTCATTATTGGACTCACCAAACCACTTACAGTGTTTCAGGTACAAAATGACTGTTTCTCGCTGAGAAAATGCCAAAAAGCGGATTTTTGTCATAACATTGATTTACCTTCTGATTTTTTAAGGCAAGCTATTGAAAACGTTAGAAAATTGGAGAAAGGTGTCTATGTAGTTGATTTGAGAGATTCATTTCATTATTGGACTCACCAAACCACTTACAGGGTTTCAGGTACAAAATGACTGTTTCTCGCCTAGAAAATGCCAAAAAGCGGATTTCTGTAATAACATTGATTTACCTTCTGATTTTTTAAGGCAACCTATTGAAAACGTCAGAAAATTGGAGAAAGGTGTCTATGTAGTTGATTTGAGAGATTCATTTCATTATTGGACTCACCAAACCACTTACAGTGTTTCAGGTACAAAATGACTGTTTCTCGCTGAGAAACTGCCAAAAAGCGGATTTCTGTCATAACATTGATTTACCTTCTGATTTTTTAAGGCAAGCTATTGAAAACGTCAGAAAATTGGAGAAAGGTGTCTATGTAGTTGATTTGAGCGACTCATTTCATTATTGGACTCACCAAACCACTTACAGTGTTTCAGGTACAAAATGACTGTTTCTCGCTGAGAAAATGCCAAAAAGCGGATTTCTGTCATAACATTGTTTTACCTTCTGATTTTTTAAGGCAAGCTATTGAAAACGTCAGAAAATTGGAGAAAGGAGTCTATGTAGTTGATTTGAGAGACTCATTTCATTATTGGACTCACCAAACCACTTACAGTGTTTCAGGTACAAAATGACTGTTTCTCGCTGAGAAAATGCCAAAAAGCGGATTTCTGTCATAACATTGATTTACCTTGTGATTTTTTAAGGCAAGCTATTGAAAACGTCAGAAAATTGGAGAAAGGAGTCTATGTAGTTGATTTGACAGACACATTTCATTATTGGACGCACCAAACCACTTATAGTGTTTCCGGTACAAAATGACTGTTTCTCGCTGAGAAAATGCCAAAAAGCGGATTTCTGTCATAACATTGATTTACCTTCTGATTTTTTAAGGCAAGCTATTGAAAACGTTAGAAAATTGGAGAAAGGTGTCTATGTAGTTGATTTGAGAGACTCATTTCATTATTGGACTCACCAAACCACTTACAGTGTTTCAGGTACAAAATGACTGTTTCTCGCCTAGAAAATGCCAAAAAGCGGATTTCTGTCATAACATTGATTTACCTTCTGATTTTTTAAGGCAACCTATTGAAAACGTCAGAAAATTGGAGAAAGGTGTCTATGTAGTTGATTTGAGGGACTCATTTCATTATTGGACTCACCAAACCACTTACAGTGTTTCAGGTACAAAATGACTGTTTCTCGCTGAGAAACTGCCAAAAAGCGGATTTCTGTCATAACATTGATTTACCTTCTGATTTTTCAAGGCAAGCTATTGAAAACGTCAGAACATTGGAGAAAGGAGACTATGTAGTTGATTTGAGAGACTCGTTTCATTATTGGACTCACCAAACCACTTACAGTGTTTCAGGTACAAAATGACTGTTTCTCGCTGAGAAAATGCCAAAAAGCGGATTTCTGTCATAACATTGATTTACCTTCTGATTTTTCAAGGCAAGCTATTGAAAACGTCAGAAAATTGGAGAAAGGTGTCTATGTAGTTGATTTGAGAGATTCATTTCATTATTGGACTCACCAAACCACTTACAGTGTTTCAGGTACAAAATGACTGTTTCTCGCTGAGAAAATGCCAAAAAGCGGATTTCTGTCATAACATTGATTTACCTTCTGATTTTTCAAGGCAAGCTATTGAAAACGTCAGAAAATTGGAGAAAGGAGTCTATGTAGTTGATTTGAGAGACTCATTTCATTATTGGACTCACCAAACCACTTACAGTGTTTCAGGTACAAAATGACTGTTTCTCGCTGAGAAAATGCCAAAAAGCGGATTTCTGTAATAACATTGTTTTACCTTCTGATTTTTTAAGGCAAGCTATTGAAAACGTCAGAAAATTGGAGAAAGGAGTCTATGTAGTTGATTTGAGAGACTCATTTCATTATTGGACTCACCAAACCACTTACAGTGTTTCAGGTACAAAATGACTGTTTCTCGCTGAGAAAATGCCAAAAAGCGGATTTCTGTCATAACATTGATTTACCTTGTGATTTTTTAAGGCAAGTTATTGAAAACGTCAGAAAATTGGAGAAAGGAGTCTATGTAGTTGATTTGACAGACACATTTCATTATTGGACGCACCAAACCACTTATAGTGTTTCCGGTACAAAATGACTGTTTCTCGCTGAGAAAATGCCAAAAAGCGGATTTCTGTCATAACATTGATTTACCTTCTGATTTTTTAAGGCAAGCTATTGAAAACGTTAGAAAATTGGAGAAAGGTGTCTATGTAGTTGATTTGAGAGACTCATTTCATTATTGGACTCACCAAACCACTTACAGTGTTTCAGGTACAAAATGACTGTTTCTCGCTGAGAAAATGCCAAAAAGCGGATTTCTGTCATAACATTGATTTACCTTCTGATTTTTTAAGGCAAGCTATTGAAAACGTCAGAAAATTGGAGAAAGGAGTCTATGTAGTTGATTTGACAGACACATTTCATTATTGGACGCACCAAACCACTTACAGTGTTTCCGGTACAAAATGACTGTTTCTCGCTGAGAAAATGCCAAAAAGCGGATTTCTGTCATAACATTGATTTACCTTGTGATTTTTTAAGGCAAGCTATTGAAAACGTCAGAAAATTGGAGAAAGGAGTCTATGTAGTTGATTTGACAGACACATTTCATTATTGGACGCACCAAACCACTTACAGTGTTTCCGGTACAAAATGACTGTTTCTCGCTGAGAAAATGCCAAAAAGCGGATTTCTGTCATAACATTGATTTACCTTCTGATTTTTTAAGGCAAGCTATTGAAAACGTTAGAAAATTGGAGAAAGGTGTCTATGTAGTTGATTTGAGAGACTCATTTCATTATTGGACTCACCAAACCACTTACAGTGTTTCAGGTTCAAAATGACTGTTTCTCGCTGAGAAACTGCCAAAAAGCCGATTTCTGTAATAACATTGTTTTACCTTCTGATTTTTTTAAGGCAAGCTATTGAAAACGTCAGAAAATTGGAGAAAGTAGTCTATGTAGTTGATTTGAGGGACTCATTTCATTATTGGACTCACCAAACCACTTACAGTGTTTCAGGTACAAAATGACTGTTTCTCGCTGAGAAAATGCCAAAAAGCGGATTTCTGTCATAACATTGATTTACCTTCTGATTTTTTAAGGCAAGCTATTGAAAACGTTAGAAAATTGGAGAAAGGTGTCTATGTAGTTGATTTGAGAGACTCATTTTATTATTGGACTCACCAAACCACTTACAGTGTTTCAGGTACAAAATGACTGTTTCTCGCTGAGAAAATGCCAAAAAGCGGATTTCTGTCATAATTTTGTTTTACCTTCTGATTTTTTAAGGCAAGCTATTGAAAACGTTAGAACATTGGAGAAAGGAGTCTATGTAGTTGATTTGAGAGACTCATTTCATTATTGGACTCACCAAACCACTTACAGTGTTTCAGGTTCAAAATGACTGTTTCTCGCTGAGAAACTGCCAAAAAGCGGATTTCTGTAATAACATTGTTTCAAGTGTCTGAGAGAGCTTAGCAAGGGGCCTCGCATTGACCATTACTTCTTTAGAGGTAGGGCAAATCAGTCGAGTGAAGCCCAGTGGCAGGATATTCACCACAGTCCACAGGGTATCAGAACCCCAGACGAAGCTCAATCAAGCACAGATCCATTTATGAACATCTGCCCAGAGCCCATCCAGCAGCAGCAGTAGAGCGGAGGCTGACTGGACGAAAACCTCAAATCTTGTGGCCTAAATCCTGTCAGAAAAAGGAGTGGGAAACCACAGACACAGACCTCGTCCACCTTTTAGAAGGTCTGAAAGGGGGTGTGGAGAAAAAACTGGACAAGATCGGAGAGACCATTTATAGCTATGGAGCAGAGAGATTTGGTGTGAAACGTGAGAACTTGCAGACCCAGAAGGAACCATCTGCTCATGTCAAGTCCAGGAGACAACAAGAGATTCAGAGACTCGTGAAAGAAAGGAGGTGCCTGAGGAAACAATGGAAGAAGGCAACGGAAGTGGAAAGGAAAGGCCTTGGGGCACTACAGGGCGACATCAAGCAGCGTCTGGCAGCACTGCGAAGAGCAGAATGCCTGAGAAGGCAACATAAGAAGAGAGAGCGAACGAGGACTGCCTTCTACAGAGATCCCTATAAATTTGTTAAGGACCTCTTGGTCAGGGAGAAATCTGGGACCCTCAAAGTACCCATAAGAGAACTGGAAGAACATCTTCGGAAGACCTACTCCGACAAACAGAGGCATGTGCCAGCCAGCATTCCGGAGGATATGCCACCCATCCAACCACATGAGCACCAGATGGAAACAAGGCCCCCCACATGGAGCGAAGTTGAGAGCACAGTAAAACGGGCAAGAACAGCTTCAGCCCCGGGGGCCCAACGGCATTCCATACAGGGTGTATAAGAACACGCCAGGCGTCTTGAAATACCTCTGGAAGCTTATGAAAGTGGCATGGGAAAAAGGAATGATACCAAAGGCATGGCGACGGGCAGGAGGGATCCTGATTCCCAAAGAGAAGAATTCCTCAACCATCGAGCAGTTTCGCCAGATCAGCCTTCTCAATGTGGAAGGAAAGATTTTCTTCAGTGTCGTGGCCCGTAGGCTCTCAGCATTCCTGCTGGCGAACAACTTTGTTGACACCTCAGTGCAAAAGGCAGGGATAAGTGGGTTCTCAGGTTGCTTGGAACACACAAATGTCATCTGGCACCAAGTACAGACGGCCAAGAAGGAGAAGAAAGACCTGCATGTGGTGTTTTTAGATCTTACCAATGCCTTCGGGTCAGTGCCTCATGAGATCTTGTGGACAGCGTTCAACTTCTTTCAAGTGCCAGAGGGAATCGCAAGTCTAGTCAAAGCCTACTTCCAGGATCTCCAATTCTGTGTTACAGCACAGGATAGTACAACTGCCTGGCAGCACCTTGAGATAGGCATTATGGCGGGCTGCACCATCTCGCCACTGGTGTTTACAATGGCAATGGAGCTACTTATTCGTGCATCACGATGGGTGGTTGGAGGAGAACGATTGAGAGCGGGCTCCGTCTTCCCCCAATCAGGGCGTACATGGACGACATGACGACAATAACAACAACGGTCGCATGTACCAAACGTCTGCTGGAGAAACTCCGGGGAAACATCAAATGGGCACGAATGGAGATTAAACCCAGCAAATCCCGTAGCATCTCCATTGTCAAAGGTAAGCTCACCAATGCAAGGTTCTATGTGGACGACCAGCCAATCCCAACAAGTTCTGGAGAAGCCTATCAAAAGCCTTGGCCGATGGTATAGCGCAGAACTTAAAGACTCTGAGCAGGTGGAACAACTCAGGCAGGATACAATCAGCGGCCTCAAGCAGATTAACAACACTGCTCTCCCTGGAAAATTGAAGCTATGGTGCTTTAAGTTTGGGCTGCTACCTCGCCTCATGTGGCCAATTTCCATCTATGAGGTCACCTTATCTCATGTCAATCGGCTTGAGAGACTGGTGAATGCCCAAGTGAGGAAGTGGCTTGGACTGCCGAGATGCCTTTCCAGCATAGGCCTGTATGGCAATGGAGCGCTCTCCCTTCCAATCTCAAGCCTGGTGGAGGAGTACAAATGTGCCAAAACAAGGGTGGAAATGACTCTTACAGAATCCCGGGACCCATGCGTCAGAGATGCGGCTCCAAACCTGGCAACAGGGAGGAAATGGAAACCATCTGCAGCAGTAGCAGTGGCAAAGACCACCCTCAGACACCGGGATATAGTGGGACGAGTCCAACATGGCAGAGGGGGTCTTGGCCTGGAAGCAACAACACCCGCTTGGCAAAAGGCTAATCCGTCTGAACGGCGACACATGGTGGTTGAGGAGGTGCGCAACCAGGAGGAGGCAGCCAGGTGTGCCAAGGCAGTCTCCCAAGCCCAGCAAGGACGCTGGATGAGGTGGGAGGGTGTGGAGAGGAGGAAAATCACGTGGAATGAGATGTGGAGCATGGAGGCTAATAGGCTCAGCTTCATCATCAGAGCCACTTATGATGTCCTGCCCTCTCCAACCAACCTACATCTCTGGTATGGAGAGGACCCAGCCTGCCTGCAGTGTGCAGCCCCAGCCACCCTCAAACACATCCTGGTGGGTTGCAAGACCAGCCTGACTCAAGGAAGATACACCTGGCGCCATAACCAAGTGTTGAAGGGCTTGGCTGCCGAACTTGAGGACAAGAGGGTCACCATCAACGCCATGCCTTTCAAAACCCAGACCACCCTCCCACGGAAGACAACATTCGTCCGACAAGGGGAGAAACGGAGAACCAAGCCATCACCTCCAAACTCAGGCCCACTGGACACAGCCCGGGATTGGGAAATGCGGGTAGACCTCAGCCAGAGGCTCACTTTCCCGCCAGAAATCGCAGCAACCAACCTGCGCCCAGATTTGGTCCTCTGGTCCAAGTCCTGCCGGCGTGTCTTCATTGTGGAGCTGACTGTCTCGTGGGAGGATAACATCGACGAAGCATTCGAAAGAAAAAGGCTGCGTTATGCTAACCTAGCAGCTGATGCTGAGGCGCGGGGATGGAACGTAAAGGTGTGGCCAGTGGAGGTTGGCTGCCGAGGCTTTGTAGCCAGGTCCACCACACGGCTCCTGAAGGAAGTTGGGATCAGAGGACAGGCCCAGCGGAAGGCAATAAAAGAACTTGCCAAAGCAGCCGAACGGAGCAGTCACTGGCTGTGGCTGAAACGGAGGGATGCAACATGGGCTGTTTGATGACCACGGGGTGCCACCATATGACACACACCCAGGTCTGATCAGCCTGTGGCAGGCCAACCTTGGAAGAGGGTGTATTGTGTTAAGAGGCCGAAACACCTGATGAAGACAAGGCACACAACTGATGACGTGTAGATTTGGTGGTGCCCCGCGATCCTGTCCAAACTCCACCCAACAGTCATGTCCGATAGGAGTTATCGTGCTGATATATTTTAGGGATATTAACAGCTAGTCCTATTAAGAATCCTACCTTCTGATTTTTTAAGGCAAGCTATTGAAAACGTCAGAAAATTGGAGAAAGGAGTCTATGTAGTTGATTTGAGCGACTCATTTCATTATTGGACTCACCAAACCACTTACAGTGTTTCAGGTACAAAATGACTGTTTCTCGCTGAGAAACTGCCAAAAAGCGGATTTCTGTCATAACATTGATTTACCTTCTGATTTTTTAAGGCAAGCTATGGAAAACGTCAGAAAATTGGAGAAAGGAGTCTATGTAGTTGATTTGAGGGACTCATTTCATTATTGGACTCACCAAATCACTTACAGTGCTTCAGGTACAAAATGACCGTTTCTCGCTGAGAAAATGCCAAAAAGCGGATTTCTGTAATAACATTGATTTACCTTCTGATTTTTCAAGGCAAGCTATTGAAAACGTCAGAAAATTGGAGAAAGGAGTCTAAGTAGTTGATTTGAGAGACTCATTTCATTATTGGACTCACCAAACCACTTACAGTGTTTCAGGTACAAAATGACTGTTTCTCGCCTAGAAAATGTCAAAAAGCGGATTTCTGTAATAACATTGTTTTACCTTCTGAATTTTTAAGGCAAGCTATTGAAAACGTTAGAAAATTGGAAAAAGGAGTCTATGTAGTTGATTTGAGGGACTCATTTCATTATTGGACTCACCAAATCACTTACAGTGTTTCAGGTACAAAATGATTGTTTCTCGCTGAGAAAATGCCAAAAAGCGGATTTCTGTCATAACATTGATTTACCTTCTGATTTTTCAAGGCAAACTATTGAAAATGTTAGAAAATTGGAGAAAGGTGTCTATGTAGTTGATTTGAGAGACTCATTTCATTATTGGACTCACCAAACCACTTACAGTGTTTCAGGTACAAAATGACTGTTTCTCGCTGAGAAAATGCCAAAAAGCGGATTTCTGTAATAACATTGATTTACCTTCTGATTTTTTAAGGCAAGCTATTGAAAACGTTAGAAAATTGGAAAAAGGAGTCTATGTAGTTGATTTGAGAGACTCATTTCATTATTGGACTCACCAAACCACTTACAATGTTTCAGGTACAAAATGACTGTTTCTCGCTGAGAAAATGCCAAAAAGCGGATTTCTGTCATAACATTGATTTACCTTCTGATTTTTCAAGGCAAGCTATTGAAAACGTTAGAAAATTGGAGAAAGGTGTCTATGTAGTTGATTTGAGAGACTCATTTCATTATTGGACTCACCAAACCACTTACAGTGTTTCAGGTACAAAATGACTGTTTCTCGCTGAGAAAATGCCCAAAAGCGGATTTCTGTCATAACATTGATTTACCTTCTGATTTTTCAAGGCAAGCTATTGAAAATGTCAGAACATTGGAGAAAGGAGTCTATGTAGTTGATTTGAGAGACTCATTTCATTATTGGACTCACCAAACCACTTACAGTGTTTCAGGTACAAAATGACTGTTTCTCGCTGAGAAAATGCCAAAAAGCGGATTTCTGTCATAACATTGATTTACCAACATTGATTTAAGGCAAGCTATTGAAAACGTTAGAAAATTGGAGAAAGGTGTCTATGTAGTTGATTTGAGCGACTCATTTCATTATTGGACTCACCAAACCACTTACAGTGTTTCAGGTACAAAATGACTGTTTCTCGCTGAGAAAATGCCAAAAAGCGGATTTCTGTCATAACATTGATTTACCTTCTGATTTTTTAAGGCAAGCTATTGAAAACGTTAGAAAATTGGAGAAAGGTGTCTATGTAGTTGATTTGAGAGACTCATTTCATTATTGGACTCACCAAACCACTTACAGTGTTTCAGGTACAAAATGACTGTTTCTCGCCTAGAAAATGCCAAAAAGCGGATTTCTGTAATAACATTGTTTTACCTTCTGAATTTTTAAGGCAAGCTATTGAAAACGTTAGAAAATTGGAGAAAGGTGTCTATGTAGTTGATTTGAGCGACTCATTTCATTATTGGACTCACCAAACCACTTACAGTGTTTCAGGTACAAAATGACTGTTTCTCGCTGAGAAAATGCCAAAAAGCGGATTTCTGTCATAACATTGATTTACCTTCTGATTTTTTAAGGCAAGCTATTGAAAACGTTAGAAAATTGGAGAAAGGTGTCTATGTAGTTGATTTGAGCGACTCATTTCATTATTGGACTCACCAAACCACTTACAGTGTTTCAGGTACAAAATGACTGGTTCTCGCTGAGAAAATGCCAAAAAGCGGATTTCTGTAATAACATTGTTTTACCTTCTGATTTTTTAAGGCAAGCTATTGAAAACGTTAGAAAATTGGAAAAAGGAGTCTATGTAGTTGATTTGAGAGACTCATTTCATTATTGGACTCACCAAACCACTTACAGTGTTTCAGGTACAAAATGACTGTTTCTCGCTGAGAAAATGCCAAAAAGCGGATTTCTGTAATAACATTGTTTTACCTTCTGATTTTTTAAGGCAAGCTATTGAAAACGTTAGAAAATTGGAAAAAGGAGTCTATGTAGTTGATTTGAGAGACTCATTTCATTATTGGACTCACCAAACCACTTACAGTGTTTCAGGTACAAAATGACTGTTTCTCGCTGAGAAAATGCCCAAAAGCGGATTTCTGTCATAACATTGTTTTACCTTCTGATTTTTTAAGGCAAGCTATTGAAAACGTTAGAAAATTGGTAAAAGGAGTCTATGTAGTTGATTTGAGAGACTCATTTCATTATTGGACTCACCAAACCACTTACAGTGTTTCAGGTACAAAATGACTGTTTCTCGCCTAGAAAATGCCAAAAAGCGGATTTCTGTAATAACATTGTTTTACCTTCTGAATTTTTAAGGCAAGCTATTGAAAACGTTAGAAAATTGGAGAAAGGTGTCTATGTAGTTGATTTGAGCGACTCATTTCATTATTGGACTCACCAAACCAGTTACAGTGTTTCAGGTACAAAATGACTGTTTCTCGCTGAGAAAATGCCAAAAAGCGGATTTCTGTCATAACATTGATTTACCTTCTGATTTTTTAAGGCAAGCTATTGAAAACGTTAGAAAATTGGAGAAAGGTGTCTATGTAGTTGATTTGAGCGACTCATTTCATTATTGGACTCACCAAACCACTTACAGTGTTTCAGGTACAAAATGACTGGTTCTCGCTGAGAAAATGCCAAAAAGCGGATTTCTGTAATAACATTGTTTTACCTTCTGATTTTTTAAGGCAAGCTATTGAAAACGTTAGAAAATTGGAAAAAGGAGTCTATGTAGTTGATTTGAGAGACTCATTTCATTATTGGACTCACCAAACCACTTACAGTGTTTCAGGTACAAAATGACTGTTTCTCGCTGAGAAAATGCCAAAAAGCGGATTTCTGTAATAACATTGTTTTACCTTCTGATTTTTTAAGGCAAGCTATTGAAAACGTTAGAAAATTGGTAAAAGGAGTCTATGTAGTTGATTTGAGAGACTCATTTCATTATTGGACACACCAAACCACTTACAGTGTTTCAGGTACAAAATGACTGTTTCTCGCCTAGAAAATGCCAAAAAGCGGATTTCTGTAATAACATTGTTTTACCTTCTGAATTTTTAAGGCAAGCTATTGAAAACGTCAGAAAATTGGAGAAAGGAGTCTATGTAGTTGATTTGAGGGACTCATTTCATTATTGGACTCACCAAACCACTTACAGTGTTTCAGGTACAAAATGACTGTTTCTCGCTGAGAAAATGCCAAAAAGCGGATTTCTGTAATAACATTGTTTTACCTTCTGATTTTTTAAGGCAAGCTATTGAAAACGTTAGAAAATTGGTAAAAGGAGTCTATGTAGTTGATTTGAGAGACTCATTTCATTATTGGACTCACCAAACCACTTACAGTGTTTCAGGTACAAAATGACTGTTTCTCGCCTAGAAAATGCCAAAAAGCGGATTTCTGTAATAACATTGTTTTACCTTCTGAATTTTTAAGGCAAGCTATTGAAAACGTCAGAAAATTGGAGAAAGGAGTCTATGTAGTTGATTTGAGGGACTCATTTCATTATTGGACTCACCAAATCACTTACAGTGTTTCAGGTACAAAATGACTGTTTCTCGCTGAGAAAATGCCAAAAAGCGGATTTCTGTCATAACATTGATTTACCAACATTGATTTAAGGCAAGCTATTGAAAACGTTAGAAAATTGGAGAAAGGTGTCTATGTAGTTGATTTGAGAGACTCATTTCATTATTGGACTCACCAAACCACTTACAGTGTTTCAGGTACAAAATGACTGTTTCTCGCTGAGAAAATGCCAAAAAGCGGATTTCTGTCATAACATTGATTTACCTTCTGATTTTTTAAGGCAAGCTATTGAAAACGTTAGAAAATTGGAGAAAGGTGTCTATGTAGTTGATTTGAGCGACTCATTTCATTATTGGACTCACCAAACCACTTACAGTGTTTCAGGTACAAAATGACTGTTTCTCGCTGAGAAAATGCCAAAAAGCGGATTTCTGTCATAACATTGATTTACCTTCTGATTTTTTAAGGCAAGCTATTGAAAACGTTAGAAAATTGGAGAAAGGTGTCTATGTAGTTGATTTGAGCGACTCATTTCATTATTGGACTCACCAAACCACTTACAGTGTTTCAGGTACAAAATGACTGTTTCTCGCTGAGAAAATGCCAAAAAGCGGATTTCTGTCATAACATTGATTTACCTTCTGATTTTTTAAGGCAAGCTATTGAAAACGTTAGAAAATTGGAGAAAGGTGTCTATGTAGTTGATTTGAGCGACTCATTTCATTATTGGACTCACCAAACCACTTACAGTGTTTCAGGTACAAAATGACTGTTTCTCGCTGAGAAACTGCCAAAAAGCGGATTTCTGTCATAACATTGATTTACCTTCTGATTTTTTAAGGCAAGCTATTGAAAACGTTAGAAAATTGGAGAAAGGTGTCTATGTAGTTGATTTGAGCGACTCATATCATTATTGGACTCACCAAACCACTTACAGTGTTTCAGGTACAAAATGACTGGTTCTCGCTGAGAAAATGCCAAAAAGCGGATTTCTGTAATAACATTGTTTTACCTTCTGATTTTTTAAGGCAAGCTATTGAAAACGTTAGAAAATTGGAAAAAGGAGTCTATGTAGTTGATTTGAGAGACTCATTTCATTATTGGACTCACCAAACCACTTACAGTGTTTCAGGTACAAAATGACTGTTTCTCGCTGAGAAAATGCCCAAAAGCGGATTTCTGTCATAACATTGTTTTACCTTCTGATTTTTTAAGGCAAGCTATTGAAAACGTTAGAAAATTGGAGAAAGGTGTCTATGTAGTTGATTTGAGCGACTCATTTCATTATTGGACTCACCAAACCACTTACAGTGTTTCAGGTACAAAATGACTGTTTCTCGCTGAGAAAATGCCAAAAAGCGGATTTCTGTCATAACATTGATTTACCTTCTGATTTTTTAAGGCAAGCTATTGAAAACGTTAGAAAATTGGAGAAAGGTGTCTATGTAGTTGATTTGAGCGACTCATTTCATTATTGGACTCACCAAACCACTTACAGTGTTTCAGGTACAAAATGACTGGTTCTCGCTGAGAAAATGCCAAAAAGCGGATTTCTGTAATAACATTGTTTTACCTTCTGATTTTTTAAGGCAAGCTATTGAAAACGTTAGAAAATTGGAAAAAGGAGTCTATGTAGTTGATTTGAGAGACTCATTTCATTATTGGACTCACCAAACCACTTACAGTGTTTCAGGTACAAAATGACTGTTTCTCGCTGAGAAAATGCCAAAAAGCGGATTTCTGTAATAACATTGTTTTACCTTCTGATTTTTTAAGGCAAGCTATTGAAAACGTTAGAAAATTGGTAAAAGGAGTCTATGTAGTTGATTTGAGAGACTCATTTCATTATTGGACTCACCAAACCACTTACAGTGTTTCAGGTACAAAATGACTGTTTCTCGCCTAGAAAATGCCAAAAAGCGGATTTCTGTAATAACATTGTTTTACCTTCTGAATTTTTAAGGCAAGCTATTGAAAACGTCAGAAAATTGGAGAAAGGAGTCTATGTAGTTGATTTGAGGGACTCATTTCATTATTGGACTCACCAAATCACTTACAGTGTTTCAGGTACAAAATGACTGTTTCTCGCTGAGAAAATGCCAAAAAGCGGATTTCTGTCATAACATTGATTTACCTTCTGATTTTTTAAGGCAAGCTATTGAAAACGTTAGAAAATTGGAGAAAGGTGTCTATGTAGTTGATTTGAGCGACTCATTTCATTATTGGACTCACCAAACCACTTACAGTGTTTCAGGTACAAAATGACTGTTTCTCGCTGAGAAAATGCCAAAAAGCGGATTTCTGTCATAACATTGATTTACCTTCTGATTTTTTAAGGCAAGCTATTGAAAACGTTAGAAAATTGGAGAAAGGTGTCTATGTAGTTGATTTGAGCGACTCATTTCATTATTGGACTCACCAAACCACTTACAGTGTTTCAGGTACAAAATGACTGTTTCTCGCTGAGAAACTGCCAAAAAGCGGATTTCTGTCATAACATTGATTTACCTTCTGATTTTTTAAGGCAAGCTATTGAAAACGTTAGAAAATTGGAGAAAGGTGTCTATGTAGTTGATTTGAGCGACTCATATCATTATTGGACTCACCAAACCACTTACAGTGTTTCAGGTACAAAATGACTGGTTCTCGCTGAGAAAATGCCAAAAAGCGGATTTCTGTAATAACATTGTTTTACCTTCTGATTTTTTAAGGCAAGCTATTGAAAACGTTAGAAAATTGGAAAAAGGAGTCTATGTAGTTGATTTGAGAGACTCATTTCATTATTGGACTCACCAAACCACTTACAGTGTTTCAGGTACAAAATGACTGTTTCTCGCTGAGAAAATGCCCAAAAGCGGATTTCTGTCATAACATTGTTTTACCTTCTGATTTTTTAAGGCAAGCTATTGAAAACGTTAGAAAATTGGTAAAAGGAGTCTATGTAGTTGATTTGAGAGACTCATTTCATTATTGGACTCACCAAACCACTTACAGTGTTTCAGGTACAAAATGACTGTTTCTCGCTGAGAAAATGCCAAAAAGCGGATTTCTGTAATAACATTGTTTTACCTTCTGAATTTTTAAGGCAAGCTATTGAAAACGTTAGAAAATTGGAGAAAGGTGTCTATGTAGTTGATTTGAGCGACTCATTTCATTATTGGACTCACCAAACCACTTACAGTGTTTCAGGTACAAAATGACTGTTTCTCGCTGAGAAAATGCCAAAAAGCGGATTTCTGTCATAACATTGATTTACCTTCTGATTTTTTAAGGCAAGCTATTGAAAACGTTAGAAAATTGGAGAAAGGTGTCTATGTAGTTGATTTGAGCGACTCATTTCATTATTGGACTCACCAAACCACTTACAGTGTTTCAGGTACAAAATGACTGGTTCTCGCTGAGAAAATGCCAAAAAGCGGATTTCTGTAATAACATTGTTTTACCTTCTGATTTTTTAAGGCAAGCTATTGAAAACGTTAGAAAATTGGTAAAAGGAGTCTATGTAGTTGATTTGAGAGACTCATTTCATTATTGGACACACCAAACCACTTACAGTGTTTCAGGTACAAAATGACTGTTTCTCGCCTAGAAAATGCCAAAAAGCGGATTTCTGTAATAACATTGTTTTACCTTCTGAATTTTTAAGGCAAGCTATTGAAAACGTCAGAAAATTGGAGAAAGGAGTCTATGTAGTTGATTTGAGGGACTCATTTCATTATTGGACTCACCAAACCACTTACAGTGTTTCAGGTACAAAATGACTGTTTCTCGCTGAGAAAATGCCAAAAAGCGGATTTCTGTAATAACATTGTTTTACCTTCTGATTTTTTAAGGCAAGCTATTGAAAACGTTAGAAAATTGGTAAAAGGAGTCTATGTAGTTGATTTGAGAGACTCATTTCATTATTGGACTCACCAAACCACTTACAGTGTTTCAGGTACAAAATGACTGTTTCTCGCCTAGAAAATGCCAAAAAGCGGATTTCTGTAATAACATTGTTTTACCTTCTGAATTTTTAAGGCAAGCTATTGAAAACGTCAGAAAATTGGAGAAAGGAGTCTATGTAGTTGATTTGAGGGACTCATTTCATTATTGGACTCACCAAATCACTTACAGTGTTTCAGGTACAAAATGATTGTTTCTCGCTGAGAAAATGCCAAAAAGCGGATTTCTGTCATAACATTGATTTACCTTCTGATTTTTTAAGGCAAGCTATTGAAAACGTTAGAAAATTGGAGAAAGGTGTCTATGTAGTTGATTTGAGCGACTCATTTCATTATTGGACTCACCAAACCACTTACAGTGTTTCAGGTACAAAATGACTGTTTCTCGCTGAGAAAATGCCAAAAAGCGGATTTCTGTCATAACATTGATTTACCTTCTGATTTTTTAAGGCAAGCTATTGAAAACGTTAGAAAATTGGAGAAAGGTGTCTATGTAGTTGATTTGAGAGATTCATTTCATTATTGGACTCACCAAACCACTTACAGTGTTTCAGGTACAAAATGACTGTTTCTCGCTGAGAAAATGCCAAAAAGCGGATTTCTGTCATAACATTGATTTACCTTCTGATTTTTCAAGGCAAGCTATTGAAAATGTTAGAAAATTGGAGAAAGGTGTCTATGTAGTTGATTTGAGAGACTCATTTCATTATTGGACTCACCAAACCACTTACAGTGTTTCAGGTACAAAATGACTGTTTCTCGCTGAGAAAATGCCAAAAAGCGGATTTCTGTAATAACATTGATTTACCTTCTGATTTTTTAAGGCAAGCTATTGAAAACGTTAGAAAATTGGAAAAAGGAGTCTATGTAGTTGATTTGAGAGACTAATTTCATTATTGGACTCACCAAACCACTTACAATGTTTCAGGTACAAAATGACTGTTTCTCGCTGAGAAAATGCCAAAAAGCGGATTTCTGTCATAACATTGATTTACCTTCTGATTTTTCAAGGCAAGCTATTGAAAACGTTAGAAAATTGGAGAAAGGTGTCTATGTAGTTGATTTGAGAGACTCATTTCATTATTGGACTCACCAAACCACTTACAGTGTTTCAGGTACAAAATGACTGTTTCTCGCTGAGAAAATGCCCAAAAGCGGATTTCTGTCATAACATTGATTTACCTTCTGATTTTTCAAGGCAAGCTATTGAAAATGTCAGAACATTGGAGAAAGGAGTCTATGTAGTTGATTTGAGAGACTCATTTCATTATTGGACTCACCAAACCACTTACAGTGTTTCAGGTACAAAATGACTGTTTCTCGCTGAGAAAATGCCAAAAAGCGGATTTCTGTCATAACATTGATTTACCTTCTGATTTTTTAAGGCAAGCTATTGAAAACGTTAGAAAATTGGAGAAAGGTGTCTATGTAGTTGATTTGAGCGACTCATTTCATTATTGGACTCACCAAACCACTTACAGTGTTTCAGGTACAAAATGACTGTTTCTCGCTGAGAAAATGCCAAAAAGCGGATTTCTGTCATAACATTGATTTACCTTCTGATTTTTTAAGGCAAGCTATTGAAAACGTTAGAAAATTGGAGAAAGGTGTCTATGTAGTTGATTTGAGCGACTCATTTCATTATTGGACTCACCAAACCACTTACAGTGTTTCAGGTACAAAATGACTGTTTCTCGCTGAGAAAATGCCAAAAAGCGGATTTCTGTCATAACATTGATTTACCTTCTGATTTTTTAAGGCAAGCTATTGAAAACGTTAGAAAATTGGAGAAAGGTGTCTATGTAGTTGATTTGAGCGACTCATTTCATTATTGGACTCACCAAACCACTTACAGTGTTTCAGGTACAAAATGACTGTTTCTCGCTGAGAAAATGCCAAAAAGCGGATTTCTGTCATAACATTGATTTACCTTCTGATTTTTTAAGGCAAGCTATTGAAAACGTTAGAAAATTGGAGAAAGGTGTCTATGTAGTTGATTTGAGCGACTCATTTCATTATTGGACTCACCAAACCACTTACAGTGTTTCAGGTACAAAATGACTGTTTCTCGCTGAGAAACTGCCAAAAAGCGGATTTCTGTCATAACATTGATTTACCTTCTGATTTTTTAAGGCAAGCTATTGAAAACGTTAGAAAATTGGAGAAAGGTGTCTATGTAGTTGATTTGAGCGACTCATATCATTATTGGACTCACCAAACCACTTACAGTGTTTCAGGTACAAAATGACTGGTTCTCGCTGAGAAAATGCCAAAAAGCGGATTTCTGTAATAACATTGTTTTACCTTCTGATTTTTTAAGGCAAGCTATTGAAAACGTTAGAAAATTGGAAAAAGGAGTCTATGTAGTTGATTTGAGAGACTCATTTCATTATTGGACTCACCAAACCACTTACAGTGTTTCAGGTACAAAATGACTGTTTCTCGCTGAGAAAATGCCCAAAAGCGGATTTCTGTCATAACATTGTTTTACCTTCTGATTTTTTAAGGCAAGCTATTGAAAACGTTAGAAAATTGGTAAAAGGAGTCTATGTAGTTGATTTGAGAGACTCATTTCATTATTGGACTCACCAAACCACTTACAGTGTTTCAGGTACAAAATGACTGTTTCTCGCTGAGAAAATGCCAAAAAGCGGATTTCTGTAATAACATTGTTTTACCTTCTGATTTTTTAAGGCAAGCTATTGAAAACGTTAGAAAATTGGTAAAAGGAGTCTATGTAGTTGATTTGAGAGACTCATTTCATTATTGGACTCACCAAACCACTTACAGTGTTTCAGGTACAAAATGACTGTTTCTCGCCTAGAAAATGCCAAAAAGCGGATTTCTGTAATAACATTGTTTTACCTTCTGAATTTTTAAGGCAAGCTATTGAAAACGTCAGAAAATTGGAGAAAGGAGTCTATGTAGTTGATTTGAGGGACTCATTTCATTATTGGACTCACCAAATCACTTACAGTGTTTCAGGTACAAAATGATTGTTTCTCGCTGAGAAAATGCCAAAAAGCGGATTTCTGTCATAACATTGATTTACCTTCTGATTTTTTAAGGCAAGCTATTGAAAACGTTAGAAAATTGGAGAAAGGTGTCTATGTAGTTGATTTGAGCGACTCATTTCATTATTGGACTCACCAAACCACTTACAGTGTTTCAGGTACAAAATGACTGTTTCTCGCTGAGAAAATGCCAAAAAGCGGATTTCTGTCATAACATTGATTTACCTTCTGATTTTTTAAGGCAAGCTATTGAAAACGTTAGAAAATTGGAGAAAGGTGTCTATGTAGTTGATTTGAGAGATTCATTTCATTATTGGACTCACCAAACCACTTACAGTGTTTCAGGTACAAAATGACTGTTTCTCGCTGAGAAAATGCCAAAAAGCGGATTTCTGTCATAACATTGATTTACCTTCTGATTTTTCAAGGCAAGCTATTGAAAATGTTAGAAAATTGGAGAAAGGTGTCTATGTAGTTGATTTGAGAGACTCATTTCATTATTGGACTCACCAAACCACTTACAGTGTTTCAGGTACAAAATGACTGTTTCTCGCTGAGAAAATGCCAAAAAGCGGATTTCTGTAATAACATTGATTTACCTTCTGATTTTTTAAGGCAAGCTATTGAAAACGTTAGAAAATTGGAAAAAGGAGTCTATGTAGTTGATTTGAGAGACTCATTTCATTATTGGACTCACCAAACCACTTACAATGTTTCAGGTACAAAATGACTGTTTCTCGCTGAGAAAATGCCAAAAAGCGGATTTCTGTCATAACATTGATTTACCTTCTGATTTTTCAAGGCAAGCTATTGAAAACGTTAGAAAATTGGAGAAAGGTGTCTATGTAGTTGATTTGAGAGACTCATTTCATTATTGGACTCACCAAACCACTTACAGTGTTTCAGGTACAAAATGACTGTTTCTCGCTGAGAAAATGCCCAAAAGCGGATTTCTGTCATAACATTGATTTACCTTCTGATTTTTCAAGGCAAGCTATTGAAAATGTCAGAACATTGGAGAAAGGAGTCTATGTAGTTGATTTGAGAGACTCATTTCATTATTGGACTCACCAAACCACTTACAGTGTTTCAGGTACAAAATGACTGTTTCTCGCTGAGAAAATGCCAAAAAGCGGATTTCTGTCATAACATTGATTTACCTTCTGATTTTTTAAGGCAAGCTATTGAAAACGTTAGAAAATTGGAGAAAGGTGTCTATGTAGTTGATTTGAGCGACTCATTTCATTATTGGACTCACCAAACCACTTACAGTGTTTCAGGTACAAAATGACTGTTTCTCGCTGAGAAAATGCCAAAAAGCGGATTTCTGTCATAACATTGTTTTACCTTCTGATTTTTTAAGGCAAGCTATTGAAAACGTTAGAAAATTGGTAAAAGGAGTCTATGTAGTTGATTTGAGAGACTCATTTCATTATTGGACTCACCAAACCACTTACAGTGTTTCAGGTACAAAATGACTGTTTCTCGCCTAGAAAATGCCAAAAAGCGGATTTCTGTAATAACATTGTTTTACCTTCTGAATTTTTAAGGCAAGCTATTGAAAACGTCAGAAAATTGGAGAAAGGAGTCTATGTAGTTGATTTGAGGGACTCATTTCATTATTGGACTCACCAAATCACTTACAGTGTTTCAGGTACAAAATGATTGTTTCTCGCTGAGAAAATGCCAAAAAGCGGATTTCTGTCATAACATTGATTTACCTTCTGATTTTTTAAGGCAAGCTATTGAAAACGTTAGAAAATTGGAGAAAGGTGTCTATGTAGTTGATTTGAGCGACTCATTTCATTATTGGACTCACCAAACCACTTACAGTGTTTCAGGTACAAAATGACTGTTTCTCGCTGAGAAAATGCCAAAAAGCGGATTTCTGTCATAACATTGATTTACCTTCTGATTTTTTAAGGCAAGCTATTGAAAACGTTAGAAAATTGGAGAAAGGTGTCTATGTAGTTGATTTGAGAGATTCATTTCATTATTGGACTCACCAAACCACTTACAGTGTTTCAGGTACAAAATGACTGTTTCTCGCTGAGAAAATGCCAAAAAGCGGATTTCTGTCATAACATTGATTTACCTTCTGATTTTTCAAGGCAAGCTATTGAAAATGTTAGAAAATTGGAGAAAGGTGTCTATGTAGTTGATTTGAGAGACTCATTTCATTATTGGACTCACCAAACCACTTACAGTGTTTCAGGTACAAAATGACTGTTTCTCGCTGAGAAAATGCCAAAAAGCGGATTTCTGTAATAACATTGATTTACCTTCTGATTTTTTAAGGCAAGCTATTGAAAACGTTAGAAAATTGGAAAAAGGAGTCTATGTAGTTGATTTGAGAGACTCATTTCATTATTGGACTCACCAAACCACTTACAATGTTTCAGGTACAAAATGACTGTTTCTCGCTGAGAAAATGCCAAAAAGCGGATTTCTGTCATAACATTGATTTACCTTCTGATTTTTCAAGGCAAGCTATTGAAAACGTTAGAAAATTGGAGAAAGGTGTCTATGTAGTTGATTTGAGAGACTCATTTCATTATTGGACTCACCAAACCACTTACAGTGTTTCAGGTACAAAATGACTGTTTCTCGCTGAGAAAATGCCCAAAAGCGGATTTCTGTCATAACATTGATTTACCTTCTGATTTTTCAAGGCAAGCTATTGAAAATGTCAGAACATTGGAGAAAGGAGTCTATGTAGTTGATTTGAGAGACTCATTTCATTATTGGACTCACCAAACCACTTACAGTGTTTCAGGTACAAAATGACTGTTTCTCGCTGAGAAAATGCCAAAAAGCGGATTTCTGTCATAACATTGATTTACCTTCTGATTTTTTAAGGCAAGCTATTGAAAACGTTAGAAAATTGGAGAAAGTTGTCTATGTAGTTGATTTGAGCGACTCATTTCATTATTGGACTCACCAAACCACTTACAGTGTTTCAGGTACAAAATGACTGTTTCTCGCTGAGAAAATGCCAAAAAGCGGATTTCTGTCATAACATTGATTTACCTTCTGATTTTTTAAGGCAAGCTATTGAAAACGTTAGAAAATTGGAGAAAGGTGTCTATGTAGTTGATTTGAGCGACTCATTTCATTATTGGACTCACCAAACCACTTACAGTGTTTCAGGTACAAAATGACTGTTTCTCGCTGAGAAAATGCCAAAAAGCGGATTTCTGTCATAACATTGATTTACCTTCTGAATTTTTAAGGCAAGCTATTGAAAACGTTAGAAAATTGGTAAAAGGAGTCTATGTAGTTGATTTGAGAGACTCATTTCATTATTGGACTCACCAAACCACTTACAGTGTTTCAGGTACAAAATGACTGTTTCTCGCTGAGAAAATGCCAAAAAGCGGATTTCTGTCATAACATTGATTTACATTCTGATTTTTCAAGGCAAGCTATTGAAAATGTTAGAAAATTGGAGAAAGGTGTCTATGTAGTTGATTTGAGAGACTCATTTCATTATTGGACTCACCAAACCACTTACAGTGTTTCAGGTACAAAATGACTGTTTCTCGCTGAGAAAATGCCCAAAAGCGGATTTCTGTCATAACATTGATTTACCTTCTGATTTTTCAAGGCAAGCTATTGAAAATGTTAGAAAATTGGAGAAAGGTGTCTATGTAGTTGATTTGAGAGACTCATTTCATTATTGGACTCACCAAACCACTTACAGTGTTTCAGGTACAAAATGACTGTTTCTCGCTGAGAAAATGCCAAAAAGCGGATTTCTGTCATAACATTGATTTACCTTCTGATTTTTTAAGGCAAGCTATTGAAAACGTTAGAAAATTGGAGAAAGGTGTCTATGTAGTTGATTTGAGCGACTCATTTCATTATTGGACTCACCAAACCACTTACAGTGTTTCATGTACAAAATGACTGTTTCTCGCTGAGAAAATGCCAAAAAGCGGATTTCTGTCATAACATTGATTTACCTTCTGATTTTTTAAGGCAAGCTATTGAAAACGTTAGAAAATTGGAGAAAGTTGTCTATGTAGTTGATTTGAGCGACTCATTTCATTATTGGACTCACCAAACCACTTACAGTGTTTCAGGTACAAAATGACTGGTTCTCGCTGAGAAAATGCCAAAAAGCGGATTTCTGTAATAACATTGTTTTACCTTCTGATTTTTTAAGGCAAGCTATTGAAAACGTTAGAAAATTGGTAAAAGGAGTCTATGTAGTTGATTTGAGAGACTCATTTCATTATTGGACTCACCAAACCACTTACAGTGTTTCAGGTACAAAATGACTGTTTCTCGCCTAGAAAATGCCAAAAAGCGGATTTCTGTAATAACATTGTTTTACCTTCTGAATTTTTAAGGCAAGCTATTGAAAACGTCAGAAAATTGGAGAAAGGAGTCTATGTAGTTGATTTGAGGGACTCATTTCATTATTGGACTCACCAAACCACTTACAGTGTTTCAGGTACAAAATGACTGTTTCTCGCTGAGAAAATGCCAAAAAGCGGATTTCTGTCATAACATTGATTTACCTTCTGATTTTTTAAGGCAAGCTATTGAAAACGTTAGAAAATTGGAGAAAGGTGTCTATGTAGTTGATTTGAGCGACTCATTTCATTATTGGACTCACCAAACCACTTACAGTGTTTCAGGTACAAAATGACTGTTTCTCGCTGAGAAAATGCCAAAAAGCGGATTTCTGTCATAACATTGATTTACCTTCTGATTTTTTAAGGCAAGCTATTGAAAACGTTAGAAAATTGGAGAAAGGTGTCTATGTAGTTGATTTGAGAGATTCATTTCATTATTGGACTCACCAAACCACTTACAGTGTTTCAGGTACAAAATGACTGTTTCTCGCTGAGAAAATGCCAAAAAGCGGATTTCTGTAATAACATTGTTTTACCTTCTGATTTTTTAAGGCAAGCTATTGAAAACGTTAGAAAATTGGAAAAAGGAGTATATGTAGTTGATTTGAGAGACTCATTTCATTATTGGACTGACCAAACCACTTACAGTGTTTCAGGTACAAAATGACTGTTTCTCGCTGAGAAAATGCCAAAAAGCGGATTTCTGTCATAACATTGATTTACCTTCTGATTTTTCAAGGCAAGCTATTGAAAATGTTAGAAAATTGGAGAAAGGTGTCTATGTAGTTGATTTGAGAGACTCATTTCATTATTGGACTCACCAAACCACTTACAGTGTTTCAGGTACAAAATGACTGTTTCTCGCTGAGAAAATGCCAAAAAGCGGATTTCTGTCATAACATTGATTTACCTTCTGATTTTTTAAGGCAAGCTATTGAAAACGTCAGAAAATTGGAGAAAGGTGTCTATGTAGTTGATTTGAGCGACTCATTTCATTATTGGACTCACCAAACCACTTACAGTGTTTCAGGTACAAAATGACTGTTTCTCGCTGAGAAAATGCCAAAAAGCGGATTTCTGTCATAACATTGATTTACCTTCTGAATTTTCAAGGCAAGCTATTGAAAACGTTAGAAAATTGGAGAAAGGTGTCTATGTAGTTGATTTGAGAGACTCATTTCATTATTGGACTCACCAAACCACTTACAGTGTTTCAGGTACAAAATGACTGTTTCTCGCTGAGAAAATGCTCAAAAGCGGATTTCTGTCATAACATTGATTTACCTTCTGATTTTTCAAGGCAAGCTATTGAAAATGTCAGAACATTGGAGAAAGGAGTCTATGTAGTTGATTTGAGAGACTCATTTCATTATTGGACTCACCAAACCACTTACAGTGTTTCAGGTACAAAATGACTGTTTCACGCTGAGAAAATGCCAAAAAGCGGATTTCTGTCATAACATTGATTTACCTTCTGATTTTTTAAGGCAAGCTATTGAAAACGTTAGAAAATTGGAGAAAGGTGTCTATGTAGTTGATTTGAGCGACTCATTTCATTATTGGACTCACCAAACCACTTACAGTGTTTCAGGTACAAAATGACTGTTTCTCGCTGAGAAAATGCCAAAAAGCGGATTTCTGTCATAACATTGATTTACCTTCTGATTTTTTAAGGCAAGCTATTGAAAACGTTAGAAAATTGGAGAAAGGTGTCTATGTAGTTGATTTGAGCGACTCATTTCATTATTGGACTCACCAAACCACTTACAGTGTTTCAGGTACAAAATGACTGTTTCTCGCTGAGAAAATGCCAAAAAGCGGATTTCTGTCATAACATTGATTTACCTTCTAATTTTTTAAGGCAAGCTATTGAAAACGTTAGAAAATTGGAGAAAGGTGTCTATGTAGTTGATTTGAGAGATTCATTTCATTATTGGACTCACCAAACCACTTACAGTGTTTCAGGTACAAAATGACTGTTTCTCGCTGAGAAAATGCCAAAAAGCGGATTTCTGTAATAACATTGTTTTACCTTCTGATTTTTTAAGGCAAGCTATTGAAAACGTTAGAAAATTGGTAAAAGGAGTCTATGTAGTTGATTTGAGAGACTCATTTCATTATTGGACTCACCAAACCACTTACAGTGTTTCAGGTACAAAATGACTGTTTCTCGCCTAGAAAATGCCAAAAAGCGGATTTCTGTAATAACATTGTTTTACCTTCTGAATTTTTAAGGCAAGCTATTGAAAACGTCAGAAAATTGGAGAAAGGAGTCTATGTAGTTGATTTGAGGGACTCATTTCATTATTGGACTCACCAAATCACTTACAGTGTTTCAGGTACAAAATGATTGTTTCTCGCTGAGAAAATGCCAAAAAGCGGATTTCTGTCATAACATTGATTTACCTTCTGATTTTTTAAGGCAAGCTATTGAAAACGTTAGAAAATTGGAGAAAGGTGTCTATGTAGTTGATTTGAGCGACTCATTTCATTATTGGACTCACCAAACCACTTACAGTGTTTCAGGTACAAAATGACTGTTTCTCGCTGAGAAAATGCCAAAAAGCGGATTTCTGTCATAACATTGATTTACCTTCTGATTTTTTAAGGCAAGCTATTGAAAACGTTAGAAAATTGGAGAAAGGTGTCTATGTAGTTGATTTGAGAGATTCATTTCATTATTGGACTCACCAAACCACTTACAGTGTTTCAGGTACAAAATGACTGTTTCTCGCTGAGAAAATGCCAAAAAGCGGATTTCTGTAATAACATTGTTTTACCTTCTGATTTTTTAAGGCAAGCTATTGAAAACGTTAGAAAATTGGAAAAAGGAGTATATGTAGTTGATTTGAGAGACTCATTTCATTATTGGACTCACCAAACCACTTACAGTGTTTCAGGTACAAAATGACTGTTTCTCGCTGAGAAAATGCCAAAAAGCGGATTTCTGTAATAACATTGATTTACCTTCTGATTTTTTAAGGCAAGCTATTGAAAACGTTAGAAAATTGGAAAAAGGAGTCTATGTAGTTGATTTGAGAGACTCATTTCTTTATTGGACTCACCAAACCACTTACAATGTTTCAGGTACAAAATGACTGTTTCTCGCTGAGAAAATGCCCAAAAGCGGATTTCTGTCATAACATTGATTTACCTTCTGATTTTTTTAAGGCAAGCTATTGAAAACGTTAGAAAATTGGAGAAAGGTGTCTATGTAGTTGATTTGAGCGACTCATTTCATTATTGGACTCACCAAACCACTTACAGTGTTTCAGGTACAAAATGACTGTTTCTCGCTGAGAAAATGCCAAAAAGCGGATTTCTGTCATAACATTGATTTTTACCTTCTGATTTTTTAAGGCAAGCTATTGAAAACGTTAGAAAATTGGAGAAAGGTGTCTATGTAGTTGATTTGAGAGATTCATTTCATTATTGGACTCACCAAACCACTTACAGTGTTTCAGGTACAAAATGACTGTTTCTCGCTGAGAAAATGCCAAAAAGCGGATTTCTGTAATAACATTGTTTTACCTTCTGATTTTTTAAGGCAAGCTATTGAAAACGTTAGAAAATTGGAAAAAGGAGTATATGTAGTTGATTTGAGAGACTCATTTCATTATTGGACTCACCAAACCACTTACAGTGTTTCAGGTACAAAATGACTGTTTCTCGCTGAGAAAATGCCAAAAAGCGGATTTCTGTCATAACATTGATTTACCTTCTGATTTTTTAAGGCAAGCTATTGAAAACGTTAGAAAATTGGAGAAAGGTGTCTATGTAGTTGATTTGAGAGACTCATTTCATTATTGGACTCACCAAACCACTTACAGTGTTTCAGGTTCAAAATGACTGTTTCTCGCTGAGAAACTGCCAAAAAGCCGATTTCTGTAATAACATTGTTTTACCTTCTGATTTTTTTAAGGCAAGCTATTGAAAACGTCAGAAAATTGGAGAAAGTAGTCTATGTAGTTGATTTGAGGGACTCATTTCATTATTGGACTCACCAAACCACTTACAGTGTTTCAGGTACAAAATGACTGTTTCTCGCTGAGAAAATGCCAAAAAGCGGATTTCTGTCATAACATTGATTTACCTTCTGATTTTTTAAGGCAAGCTATTGAAAACGTTAGAAAATTGGAGAAAGGTGTCTATTTAGTTGATTTGAGAGACTCATTTCATTATTGGACTCACCAAACCACTTACAGTGTTTCAGGTACAAAATGACTGTTTCTCGCTGAGAAAATGCCAAAAAGCGGATTTCTGTCATAATTTTGTTTTACCTTCTGATTTTTTAAGGCAAGCTATTGAAAACGTTAGAACATTGGAGAAAGGAGTCTATGTAGTTGATTTGAGAGACTCATTTCATTATTGGACTCACCAAACCACTTACAGTGTTTCAGGTTCAAAATGACTGTTTCTCGCTGAGAAACTGCCAAAAAGCGGATTTCTGTAATAACATTGTTTCAAGTGTCTGAGAGAGCTTAGCAAGGGGCCTCGCATTGACCATTACTTCTTTAGAGGTAGAAATCAGTCGAGTGAAGTCCAGTGGCAGGATATTCACCACAGTCCACAGGGTATCAGAACCCCAGACGAAGCTCAATCAAGCACAGATCCATTTATGAACATCAGCCCAGAGCCCATCCAGCCACAGACAGCAGTAGAGCGGAGGCTGACTGGACGAAAACCTCAAATCTTGTGGCCTAAATCCTGTCAGAAAAAGGAGTGGGAAACCACAGACACAGACCTCGTCCACCTTTTAGAAGGTCTGAAAGGGGGTGTGGAGAAAAAACTGGACAAGATCGGAGAGACCATTTATAGCTATGGAGCAGAGAGATTTGGTGTGAAACGTGAGAACTTGCAGACCCAGAAGGAACCATCTGCTCATCTCAAGTCCAGGAGACAACAAGAGATTCAGAGACTCGTGAAAGAAAGGAGGTGCCTGAGGAAACAATGGAAGAAGGCCACGGAAGTGGAAAGGAAAGGCCTTGGGGCACTACAGGGCGACATCAAGCAGCGTCTGGCAGCACTGCGAAGAGCAGAATGCCTGAGAAGGCAACATAAGAAGAGAGAGCGAACGAGGACTGCCTTCTACAGAGATCCCTATAAATTTGTTAAGGACCTCTTGGTCAGGGAGAAATCTGGGACCCTCAAAGTACCCATAAGAGAACTGGAAGAACATCTTCGGAAGACCTACTCCGACAAACAGAGGCATGTGCCAGCCAGCATTCCGGAGGATATGCCACCCATCCAACCACCTGAGCACCAGATGGAAACAAGGCCCCCCACATGGAGCGAAGTTGAGAGCACAGTAAAACGGGCAAGAACAGCTTCAGCCCCGGGGCCCAACGGCATTCCATACAGGGTGTATAAGAACACGCCAGGCGTCTTGAAATACCTCTGGAAGCTTATGAAAGTGGCATGGGAAAAAGGAATGATACCAAAGGCATGGCGACGGGCAGGAGGGATCCTGATTCCCAAAGAGAAGAATTCCTCAACCATCGAGCAGTTTCGCCAGATCAGCCTTCTCAATGTGGAAGGAAAGATTTTCTTCAGTGTCGTGGCCCGTAGGCTCTCAGCATTCCTGCTGGCGAACAACTTTGTTGACACCTCAGTGCAAAAGGCAGGGATAAGTGGGTTCTCAGGTTGCTTGGAACACACAAATGTCATCTGGCACCAAGTACAGACGGCCAAGAAGGAGAAGAAAGACCTGCATGTGGTGTTTTTAGATCTTGCCAATGCCTTCGGGTCAGTGCCTCATGAGATCTTGTGGACAGCGTTCAACTTCTTTCAAGTGCCAGAGGGAATCGCAAGTCTAGTCAAAGCCTACTTCCAGGATCTCCAATTCTGTGTTACAGCACAGGATAGTACAACTGCCTGGCAGCACCTTGAGATAGGCATTATGGCGGGCTGCACCATCTCGCCACTGGTGTTTACAATGGCAATGGAGCTACTTATTCGTGCATCACGATGGGTGGTTGGAGGAGAACGATTGAAGAGCCGGCTCCGTCTTCCCCCAATCAGGGCGTACATGGACGACATGACGACAATAACAACAACGGTCGCATGTACCAAACGTCTGCTGGAGAAACTCCGGGGAAACATCAAATGGGCACGAATGGAGATTAAACCCAGCAAATCCCGTAGCATCTCCATTGTCAAAGGTAAGCTCACCAATGCAAGGTTCTATGTGGACGACCAGCCAATCCCAACAGTTCTGGAGAAGCCTATCAAAAGCCTTGGCCGATGGTATAGCGCAGAACTTAAAGACTCTGAGCAGGTGGAACAACTCAGGCAGGATACAATCAGCGGCCTCAAGCAGATTAACAACACTGCTCTCCCTGGAAAATTGAAGCTATGGTGCTTTCAGTTTGGGCTGCTACCTCGCCTCATGTGGCCAATTTCCATCTATGAGGTCACCTTATCTCATGTCAATCGGCTTGAGAGACTGGTGAATGCCCAAGTGAGGAAGTGGCTTGGACTGCCGAGATGCCTTTCCAGCATAGGCCTGTATGGCAATGGAGCGCTCTCCCTTCCAATCTCAAGCCTGGTGGAGGAGTACAAATGTGCCAAAACAAGGGTGGAAATGACTCTTACAGAATCCCGGGACCCATGCGTCAGAGATGCGGCTCCAAACCTGGCAACAGGGAGGAAATGGAAACCATCTGCAGCAGTAGCAGTGGCAAAGACCACCCTCAGACCGGGATATAGTGGGACGAGTCCAACATGGCAGAGGGGGTCTTGGCCTGGAAGCAACAACACCCGCTTGGCAAAAGGCTACTCCGTCTGAACGGCGACACATGGTGGTTGAGGAGGTGCGCAACCAGGAGGAGGCAGCCAGGTGTGCCAAGGCAGTCTCCCAAGCCCAGCAAGGACGCTGGATGAGGTGGGAGGGTGTGGAGAGGAGGAAAATCACGTGGAATGAGATGTGGAGCATGGAGGCTAATAGGCTCAGCTTCATCATCAGAGCCACTTATGATGTCCTGCCCTCTCCAACCAACCTACATCTCTGGTATGGAGAGGACCCAGCCTGCCTGCAGTGTGCAGCCCCAGCAACCCTCAAACACATCCTGGTGGGTTGCAAGACCAGCCTGACTCAAGGAAGATACACCTGGCGCCATAACCAAGTGTTGAAGTGCTTGGCTGCCGAACTTGAGGACAAGAGGGTCACCATCAACGCCATGCCTTTCAAAACCCAGACCACCCTCCCACGGAAGACAACATTCGTCCGACAAGGGGAGAAACGGAGAACCAAGCCATCACCTCCAAACTCAGGCCCACTGGACACAGCCCGGGATTGGGAAATGCGGGTAGACCTCAGCCAGAGGCTCACTTTCCCGCCAGAAATCGCAGCAACCAACCTGCGCCCAGATTTGGTCCTCTGGTCCAAGTCCTGCCGGCGTGTCTTCATTGTGGAGCTGACTGTCCCGTGGGAGGATAACATCGACGAAGCATTCGAAAGAAAAAGGCTGCGTTATGCTAACCTAGCAGCTGATGCTGAGGCGCGGGGATGAAACGTAAAGGTGTGGCCAGTGGAGGTTGGCTGCCGAGGCTTTGTAGCCAGGTCCACCACACGGCTCCTAAAGGAAGTTGGGATCAGAGGACAGGCCCAGCGGAAGGCAATAAAAGAACTTGCCAAAGCAGCCGAACGGAGCAGTCACTGGCTGTGGCTGAAACGGAGGGATTCACCATCCCATCATGGGCTGTTTGATGACCACGGGGTGCCACCATATGACACACACCCAGGTCTGATCAGCCTGTGGCAGGCCAACCTTGGAAGAGGGTGTATTGTGTTAAGAGGCCGAAACACCTGATGAAGACAAGGCACACAACTGATGACGTGTAGATTTGGTGGTGCCTCGCGATCTTGTCCAAACTCCACCCCACAGTCATGTCCGATAGGAGTTATCGTGCTGATATATTTTAGGGATATTAACAGCTAGTCCTATTAAGAATCCTACATTCTGATTTTTTAAGGCAAGCTATTGAAAACGTCAGAAAATTGGAGAAAGGAGTCTATGTAGTTGATTTGAGCGACTCATTTCATTATTGGACTCACCAAACCACTTACAGTGTTTCAGGTACAAAATGACTGTTTCTCGATGAGAAACTGCCAAAAAGCGGATTTCTGTCATAACATTGATTTACCTTCTGATTTTTTAAGGCAAGCTATTGAAAACGTCAGAAAATTGGAGAAAGGAGTCTATGTAGTTGATTTGAGAGACTCATTTCATTATTGGACTCACCAAACCACTTACAGTGTTTCAGGTACAAAATGACCGTTTCTCGCTGAGAAAATGCCAAAAAGCGGATTTCTGTAATAACATTGTTTTACCTTCTGATTTTTTAAGGCAAGCTATTGAA
Organism: Cololabis saira; assembly: GCF_033807715.1. Classification (NCBI taxonomy): domain Eukaryota; kingdom Metazoa; phylum Chordata; class Actinopteri; order Beloniformes; family Belonidae; genus Cololabis; species Cololabis saira. Next base: position 19,000 of record NW_026906288.1, on the reverse strand, counting down.
AACGTCAGAAAATTGGAGAAAGGAGTCTATGTAGTTGATTTGAGGGACTCATTTCATTATTGGACTCACCAAACCACTTACAGTGTTTCAGGTACAAAATGACTGTTTCTCGCTGAGAAAATGCCAAAAAGCGGATTTCTGTCATAACATTGATTTACCTTCTGATTTTTTAAGGCAAGCTATTGAAAACGTTAGAAAATTGGAGAAAGGTGTCTATGTAGTTGATTTGAGAGACTCATTTAATTATTGGACTCACCAAACCACTTACAGTGTTTCAGGTACAAAATGACTGTTTCTCGCTGAGAAAATGCCAAAAAGCGGATTTCTGTCATAACATTGATTTACCTTCTGATTTTTTAAGGCAAGCTATTGAAAACGTCAGAAAATTGGAGAAAGGAGTCTATGTAGTTGATTTGAGAGACTCATTTCATTATTGGACTCACCAAACCACTTACAGTGTTTCAGGTACAAAATGACTGTTTCTCGCTGAGAAAATGGCAAAAAGCGGATTTCTGTCATAACATTGATTTACCTTCTGATTTTTTAAGGCAAGCTATTGAAAACGTCAGAAAATTGGAGAAAGGAGTCTATGTAGTTGATTTGAGAGACTCATTTCATTATTGGACTCACCAAACCACTTACAGTGTTTCAGGTACAAAATGACCGTTTCTCGCTGAGAAAATGCCACAAAGCGGATTTCTGTCATAACATTGATTTACCTTCTGATTTTTTAAGGCAAGCTATTGAAAACGTCAGAAAATTGGAGAAAGGAGTCTATGTAGTTGATTTGAGGGACTCATTTCATTATTGGACTCACCAAACCACTTACAGTGTTTCAGGTACAAAATGACTGTTTCTCGCCTAGAAAATGCCAAAAAGCGGATTTCTGTAATAACATTGTTTTACCTTCTGAATTTTTAAGGCAACCTATTGAAAACGTCAGACAATTGGAGAAAGGAGTCTATGTAGTTGATTTGAGGGACTCATTTCATTATTGGACTCACCAAACCACTTACAGTGTTTCAGGTACAAAATGACTGTTTCTCGCTGAGAAACTGCCAAAAAGCGGATTTCTGTCATAACATTGATTTACCTTCTGATTTTTTAAGGCAAGCTATTGAAAACGTTAGAAAATTGGAGAAAGGTGTCTATGTAGTTGATTTGAGCGACTCATTTCATTATTGGACTCACCAAACCACTTACAGTGTTTCAGGTACAAAATGACTGTTTCTCGCTGAGAAAATGCCAAAAAGCGGATTTCTGTCATAGCATTGATTTACCTTCTGATTTTTCAAGGCAAGCTATTGAAAACGTTAGAAAATTGGAGAAAGGTGTCTATGTAGTTGATTTGAGCGACTCATTTCATTATTGGACTCACCAAACCACTTACAGTGTTTCAGGTACAAAATGACTGTTTCTCGCTGAGAAAATGCCAAAAAGCGGATTTCTGTCATAACATTGATTTACCTTCTGATTTTTTAAGGCAAGCTATTGAAAACGTTAGAAAATTGGAGAAAGGTGTCTATGTAGTTGATTTGAGCGACTCATTTCATTATTGGACTCACCAAACCACTTACAGTGTTTCAGGTACAAAATGACTGTTTCTCGCTGAGAAAATGCCAAAAAGCGGATTTCTGTCATAACATTGATTTACCTTCTGATTTTTTAAGGCAAGCTATTGAAAACGTTAGAAAATTGGAGAAAGGTGTCTATGTAGTTGATTTGAGAGATTCATTTCATTATTGGACTCACCAAACCACTTACAGTGTTTCAGGTACAAAATGACTGTTTCTCGCTGAGAAAATGCCAAAAAGCGGATTTCTGTAATAACATTGTTTTACCTTCTGATTTTTTAAGGCAAGCTATTGAAAACGTTAGAAAATTGGAAAAAGGAGTCTATGTAGTTGATTTGAGAGACTCATTTCATTATTGGACTCACCAAACCACTTACAGTGTTTCAGGTACAAAATGACTGTTTCTCGCCTAGAAAATGCCAAAAAGCGGATTTCTGTCATAACATTGATTTACCTTCTGATTTTTTAAGGCAAGCTATTGAAAACGTTGGAACATTGGAGAAAGGAGTCTATGTAGTTGATTTGAGGGACTCATTTCATTATTGGACTCACCAAACCACTTACAGTGTTTCAGGTACAAAATGACTGTTTCTCGCTGAGAAAATGCCAAAAAGCGGATTTCTGTCATAACATTGATTTACCTTCTGATTTTTTAAGGCAAGCTATTGAAAACGTTAGAAAATTGGAGAAAGGAGTCTATGTAGTTGATTTGAGAGACTCATTTCATTATTGGACTCACCAAACCACGTACAGTGTTTCAGGTACAAAATGACTGTTTCTCGCTGAGAAAATGCCAAAAAGCGGATTTCTGTAATAACATTGTTTTACCTTCTGAATTTTTAAGGCAACCTATTGAAAACGTCAGAAAATTGGAGAAAGGAGTCTATGTAGTTGATTTGAGGGACTCATTTCATTATTGGACTCACCAAACCACTTACAGTGTTTCAGGTACAAAATTACTGTTTCTCGCTGAGAAACTGCCAAAAAGCGGATTTCTGTCATAAAATTGATTTACCTTCTGATTTTTTAAGGCAAGCTATTGAAAACGTTAGAAAATTAGAGAAAGGAGTCTATGTAGTTGATTTGAGCGACTCATTTCATTATTGGACTCACCAAACCACTTACAGTGTTTCAGGTACAAAATGACTGTTTCTCGCTGAGAAAATGCCAAAAAGCGGATTTCTGTCATAACATTGATTTACCTTCTGATTTATTAAGGCAAGCTATTGAAAACGTCAGATAATTGGAGAAAGGAGTCTATGTAGTTGATTTGAGAGACTCATTTCATTATTGGACTCACCAAACCACTTACAGTGTTTCAGGTACAAAATGACTGTTTCTCGCTGAGAAACTGCCAAAAAGCGGATTTCTGTCATAACATTGATTTACCTTCTGATTTATTAAGGCAAGCTATTGAAAACGTCAGAAAATTGGAGAAAGGAGTCTATGTAGTATATTTTAGAGACTCATTTCATTATTGGACTCACCAAACCACTTACAGTGTTTCAGGTACAACATGACTTTCTCGCTGAGAAACTGCCAAAAAGCGGATTTCTGTCATAACATTGATTTACCTTCTGATTTTTTAAGGCAAGCTATTGAAAACGTCAGAAAATTGGAGAAAAGAGTCTATGTAGTTTGATTTGAGAGACTCATTTCATTATTGGACTCACCAAACCACTTACAGGGTTTCAGGTACAAAATGACTGTTTCTCGCTGAGAAAATGCCAAAAAACGGATTTCTGTAATAACATTGATTTACCTTCTGATTTATTAAGGCAAGCTATTGAAAACGTCAGAAAATTGAAGGAGGGAGTCTATATAGTTGATTTGAGTGACTCCTTTCATTATTGGACTCGCCAAACCACTTACCTGTGTTTCAAGTTCAAAATGACTGTTTCTCGCTGAGAAAATGCCAAAAAGCGGATTTCTGTCATAACATTGATTTACCTTCTGATTTTTTAAGGCAAGCTATTGAAAACGTCAGAAAATTGGAGAAAACAGTCTAAATAGTTTGATTTGAGAGACTCATTTCATTATTGGACTCACCAAACCACTTACTTACTTTCAGGTACAAAATGACTGTTTCTCGCTGAGAAAATGCCAAAAAGCGGATTTCTGTCATAACATTGATTTACCTTCTGATTTTTTAAGGCAAGCTATTGAAAACGTTGGAAAATTGGACAAAGGAGTCTATGTAGTTGATTTGAGAGACTCATTTCATTATTGGACTCAACAAACCACTTAGGCTACAGTGTTTCAGGTACAAAATGACTGTTTCTCGCTGAGAAAATGCCAAAAAGCGGATTTCTGTCATAACATTGATTTACCTTCTGATTTTTTAAGGCAAGCTATTGAAAACGTTAGAAAATTGGAGAAAGAAGTCTATGTAGTTGATTTGAGAGACTCATTTCATTATTGGACTCACCAAACCACTTACAGTGTTTCAGGTACAGAATGAATGTTTCTCGCTGAGAAACTGCCAAAAAGCGGATTTCTGTCATAACATTGATTTACCTTCTGATTTTTTAAGGCAAGCTATTGAAAACGTCGGAAAATTGGAGAAAGGAGTCTATGTAGTTGATTTGAGAGACTCATTTCATTATTGGACTCACCAAACCACTTACAGTGTTTCAGGTACAAAATGACTGTTTCTCGCTGAGAAAATGCCAAAAAGCGGATTTCTGTAATAACATTGTTTTACCTTCTTAATTTTTAAGGCAAGCTATTGAAAACGTCAGAAAATTGGAGAAAGGAGTCTATGTAGTTGATTTGAGAGACTCATTTCATTATTGGACTCACCAAACCACTTACAGTGTTTCAGGTACAAAATGACTGTTTCTCGCTGAGAAAATGCCAAAAAGCGGATTTCTGTAATAACATTGTTTTACCTTCTTAATTTTTAAGGCAAGCTATTGAAAACGTCAGAAAATTGGAGAAAGGAGTCTATGTAGTTGATTTGAGAGACTCATTTCATTATTGGACTCACCAAACCACTTACAGTGTTTCAGGTACAAAATGACTGTTTCTCGCTGAGAAAATGCCAAAAAGCGGATTTCTGTCATAACATTGATTTACCTTCTGATTTTTTAAGGCAAGCTATTGAAAACGTCGGAAAATTGGAGAAAGGAGTCTATGTAGTTGATTTGAGAGACTCATTTCATTATTGGACTCACCAAACCACTTACAGTGTTTCAGGTACAAAATGACTGTTTCTCGCTGAGAAACTGCCAAAAAGCGGATTTCTGTCATAACATTGATTTACCTTCTGATTTTTTAAGGCAAGCTATTGAAAACGTCAGAAAATTGGAGAAAACAGTCTAAATAGTTTGATTTGAGAGACTCATTTCATTATTGGACTCACCAAACCACTTACAGAGTTTCAGGTACAAAATGACTGTTTCTCGCTGAGAAAATGCCAAAAAGCGGATTTCTGTCATAACATTGATTTACCTTCTGATTTTTTAAGGCAAGCTATTGAAAACGTCGGAAAATTGGAGAAAGGAGTCTATGTAGTTGATTTGAGAGACTCATTTCATTATTGGACTCACCAAACCACTTACAGTGTTTCAGGTACAAAATGACTGTTTCTCGCTGAAAAACTGCCAAAAAGCGGATTTCTGTAATAACATTGATTTACCTTCTGATTTTTTAAGGCAAGCTATTGAAAACGTCAGAAAATTGGAGAAAGGAGTCTATGTAGTTGATTTGAGAGACTCATTTCATTATTGGACTCACCAAACCACTTACAGTGTTTCAGGTACAAAATGACTGTTTCTCGCTGAGAAAATGCCAAAAAGCGGATTTCTGTAATAACATTGTTTTACCTTCTTAATTTTTAAGGCAAGCTATTGAAAACGTCAGAAAATTGGAGAAAGGAGTCTATGTAGTTGATTTGAGAGACTCATTTCATTATTGGACTCACCAAACCACTTACAGTGTTTCAGGTACAAAATGACTGTTTCTCGCTGAGAAAATGCCAAAAAGCGGATTTCTGTAATAACATTGTTTTACCTTCTTAATTTTTAAGGCAAGCTATTGAAAACGTCAGAAAATTGGAGAAAGGAGTCTATGTAGTTGATTTGAGAGACTCATTTCATTATTGGACTCACCAAACCACTTACAGTGTTTCAGGTACAAAATGACTGTTTCTCGCTGAGAAAATGCCAAAAAGCGGATTTCTGTCATAACATTGATTTACCTTCTGATTTTTTAAGGCAAGCTATTGAAAACGTCGGAAAATTGGAGAAATGAGTCTATGTAGTTGATTTGAGAGACTCATTTCATTATTGGACTCACCAAACCACTTACAGTGTTTCAGGTACAAAATGACTGTTTCTCGCTGAGAAACTGCCAAAAAGCGGATTTCTGTCATAACATTGATTTACCTTCTGATTTTTTAAGGCAAGCTATTGAAAACGTCAGAAAATTGGAGAAAACAGTCTAAATAGTTTGATTTGAGAGACTCATTTCATTATTGGACTCACCAAACCACTTACAGAGTTTCAGGTACAAAATGACTGTTTCTCGCTGAGAAAATGCCAAAAAGCGGATTTCTGTCATAACATTGATTTACCTTCTGATTTTTTAAGGCAAGCTATTGAAAACGTCGGAAAATTGGAGAAAGGAGTCTATGTAGTTGATTTGAGAGACTCATTTCATTATTGGACTCACCAAACCACTTACAGTGTTTCAGGTACAAAATGACTGTTTCTCGCTGAAAAACTGCCAAAAAGCGGATTTCTGTAATAACATTGTTTTACCTTCTGATTTTTTAAGGCAAGCTATTGAAAACGTCAGAAAATTGAAGGAGGGAGTCTATATAGTTGATTTGAGTGACTCCTTTCATTATTGGACTCGCCAAACCACTTACCTGTGTTTCAAGTTCAAAATGACTGTTTCTCGCTGAGAAAATGCCAAAAAGCGGATTTCTGTCATAACATTGATTTACCTTCTGATTTTTTATGGCAAGCTATTGAAAACGTCAGAAAATTGGAGAAAACAGTCTAAATAGTTTGATTTGAGAGACTCATTTCATTATTGGACTCACCAAACCACTTACTTACTTTCAGGTACAAAATGACTGTTTCTCGCTGAGAAAATGCCAAAAAGCGGATTTCTGTCATAACATTGATTTACCTTCTGATTTTTTAAGGCAAGCTATTGAAAACGTTGGAAAATTGGACAAAGGAGTCTATGTAGTTGATTTGAGAGACTCATTTCATTATTGGACTCAACAAACCCCTTAGGCTACAGTGTTTCAGGTACAAAATGAATGTTTCTCACTGAGAAACTGCCAAAAAGCGGATTTCTGTCATAACATTGATTTACCTTCTGATTTTTTAAGGCAAGCTATTGAAAACGTCGGAAAATTGGAGAAAGGAGTCTATGTAGTTGATTTGAGAGACTCATTTCATTATTGGACTCACCAAACCACTTACAGTGTTTCAGGTACAAAATGACTGTTTCTCGCTGAGAAAATGCCAAAAAGCGGATTTCTGTAATAACATTGTTTTACCTTCTTAATTTTTAAGGCAAGCTATTGAAAACGTCAGAAAATTGGAGAAAGGAGTCTATGTAGTTGATTTGAGAGACTCATTTCATTATTGGACTCACCAAACCACTTACAGTGTTTCAGGTACAAAATGACTGTTTCTCGCTGAGAAAATGCCAAAAAGCGGATTTCTGTCATAACATTGATTTACCTTCTGATTTTTTAAGGCAAGCTATTGAAAACGTCAGAAAATTGGAGAAAACAGTCTAAATAGTTTGATTTGAGAGACTCATTTCATTATTGGACTCACCAAACCACTTACAGTGTTTCAGGTACAAAATGACTGTTTCTCGCTGAGAAAATGCCAAAAAGCGGATTTCTGTCATAACATTGATTTACCTTCTGATTTTTAAGGCAAGCTATTGAAAACGTCAGAAAATTGGAGAAAGGAGTCTATGTAGTTGATTTGAGGGACTCATTTCATTATTGGACTCACCAAACCACTTACAGTGTTTCAGGTACAAAATGACTGTTTCTCGCTGAGAAAATGCCAAAAAGCGGATTTCTGTCATAACATTGATTTACCTTCTGATTTTTTAAGGCAAGCTATTGAAAACGTTGGAAAATTGGACAAAGGAGTCTATGTAGTTGATTTGAGAGACTCATTTCATTATTGGACTCAACAAACCACTTAGGCTACAGTGTTTCAGGTACAAAATGACTGTTTCTCGCTGAGAAAATGCCAAAAAGCGGATTTCTGTCATAACATTGATTTACCTTCTGATTTTTTAAGGCAAGCTATTGAAAACGTTAGAAAATTGGAGAAAGAAGTCTATGTAGTTGATTTGAGAGACTCATTTCATTATTGGACTCACCAAACCACTTACAGTGTTTCAGGTACAAAATGACTGTTTCTCGCTGAGAAAATGCCAAAAAGCGGATTTCTGTAATAACATTGTTTTACCTTCTTAATTTTTAAGGCAAGCTATTGAAAACGTCAGAAAATTGGAGAAAGGAGTCTATGTAGTTGATTTGAGAGACTCATTTCATTATTGGACTCACCAAACCACTTACAGTGTTTCAGGTACAAAATGACTGTGTCTCGCTGAGAAAATGCCAAAAAGCGGATTTCTGTCATAACATTGATTTACCTTCTGATTTTTTAAGGCAAGCTATTGAAAACGTCGGAAAATTGGAGAAAGGAGTCTATGTAGTTGATTTGAGAGACTCATTTCATTATTGGACTCACCAAACCACTTACAGTGTTTCAGGTACAAAATGACTGTTTCTCGCTGAGAAAATGCCAAAAAGCGGATTTCTGTCATAACATTGATTTACCTTCTGATTTTTTAAGGCAAGCTATTGAAAACGTCAGAAAATTGGAGAAAACAGTCTAAATAGTTTGATTTGAGAGACTCATTTCATTATTGGACTCACCAAACCACTTACAGTGTTTCAGGTACAAAATGACTGTTTCTCGCTGAGAAAATGCCAAAAAGCGGATTTCTGTCATAACATTGATTTACCTTCTGATTTTTTAAGGCAAGCTATTGAAAACGTCGGAAAATTGGAGAAAGGAGTCTATGTAGTTGATTTGAGAGACTCATTTCATTATTGGACTCACCAAACCACTTACAGTGTTTCAGGTACAAAATGACTGTTTCTCGCTGAGAAAATGCCAAAAAGCGGATTTCTGTAATAACATTGTTTTACCTTCTTAATTTTTAAGGCAAGCTATTGAAAACGTCAGAAAATTGGAGAAAGGAGTCTATGTAGTTGATTTGAGAGACTCATTTCATTATTGGACTCACCAAACCACTTACAGTGTTTCAGGTACAAAATGACTGTTTCTCGCTGAGAAAATGCCAAAAAGCGGATTTCTGTCATAACATTGATTTACCTTCTGATTTTTTAAGGCAAGCTATTGAAAACGTCGGAAAATTGGAGAAAGGAGTCTATGTAGTTGATTTGAGGGACTCATTTCATTATTGGACTCACCAAACCACTTACAGTGTTTCAGGTACAAAATGACTGTTTCTCGCTGAGAAAATGCCAAAAAGCGGATTTCTGTCATAACATTGATTTACCTTCTGATTTTTTAAGGCAAGCTATTGAAAACGTCAGAAAATTGGAGAAAACAGTCTAAATAGTTTGATTTGAGAGACTCATTTCATTATTGGACTCACCAAACCACTTACAGTGTTTCAGGTACAAAATGACTGTTTCTCGCTGAGAAAATGCCAAAAAGCGGATTTCTGTCATAACATTGATTTACCTTCTGATTTTTTAAGGCAAGCTATTGAAAACGTTGGAAAATTGGAGAAAGGAGTCTATGTAGTTGATTTGAGAGACTCATTCCATTATTGGACTCACCAAACCACTTAGGCTACAGTGTTTCAGGTACAAAATGACCGTTTCTCGCTGAGAAAATGCCAAAAAGCAGATTTCTGTAATAACATTGTTTTACCTTCTGATTTTTTAAGGCAAGCTATTGAAAACGTTGGAAAATTGGAGAAAGGAGTCTATGTAGTTGATTTGAGGGACTCATTTCATTATTGGACTCACCAAACCACTTACAGTTTTTCAGGTACAAAATGACTGTTTCTCGCTGAGAAAATGCCAAAAAGCGGATTTCTGTCATAACATTGATTTACCTTCTGATTTTTTAAGGCAAGCTATTGAAAACGTTAGAAAATTGGAGAAAGGAGTCTATGTAGTTGATTTGAGAGACTCATTTCATTATTGGACTCACCAAACCACTTACAGTGTTTCAGGTACAAAATGACTGTTTCTCGCTGAGAAAATGCCAAAAAGCGGATTTCTGTAATAACATTGTTTTACCTTCTGATTTTTAAGGCAAGCTATTGAAAACGTCAGAAAATTGGAGAAAGGAGTCTATGTAGTTGATTTGAGAGACTCATTTCATTATTGGACTCACCAAACCACTTACAGTGTTTCAGGTACAAAATGACTGTTTCTCGCTGAGAAAATGCCAAAAAGCGGATTTCTGTCATAACATTGATTTACCTTCTGATTTTTTAAGGCAAGCTATTGAAAACGTTGGAAAATTGGACAAAGGAGTCTATGTAGTTGATTTGAGAGACTCATTTCATTATTGGACTCAACAAACCACTTAGGCTACAGTGTTTCAGGTACAAAATGACTGTTTCTCGCTGAGAAAATGCCAAAAAGCGGATTTCTGTCATAACATTGATTTACCTTCTGATTTTTTAAGGCAAGCTATTGAAAACATCAGAAAATTGGATAAAGGAGTCTATGTACTTGATTTGAGAGACTCATTTCATTATTGGACTCACCAAACCGCTTACAGTGTTTCAGGTACAAAATGACTGTTTCTCGCTGAGAAAATGCCAAAAAGCGGATTTCTGTAATAACATTGTTTTACCTTCTGAATTTTTAAGGCAACCTATTGAAAACGTCAGAAAATTTGAGAAAGGAGTCTATGTAGTTGATTTGAGGGACTCATTTCATTATTGGACTCACCAAACCACTTACAGTGTTTCAGGTACAAAATGACTGTTTCTCGCTGAGAAACTGCCAAATAGCGGATTTCTGTCATAAAATTGATTTACCTTCTGATTTTTTAAGGCAAGCTATTGAAAACGTTAGAAAATTGGAGAAAGGTGTCTATGTAGTTGATTTGAGCGACTCATTTCATTATTGGACTCACCAAACCACTTACAGTGTTTCAGGTACAAAATGACTGTTTCTCGCTGAGAAACTGCCAAAAAGCGGATTTCTGTCATAACATTGATTTACCTTCTGATTTTTTAAGGCAAGCTATTGAAAACGTCGGAAAATTGGAGAAAGGAGTCTATGTAGTTGATTTGAGAGACTCATTTCATTATTGGACTCACCAAACCACTTACAGTGTTTCAGGTACAAAATGACTGTTCCTCGCTGAGAAAATGCCAAAAAGCGGATTTCTGTCATAACATTGATTTACCTTCTGATTTTTTAAGGCAAGCTATTGAAAACGTCAGAAAATTGGAGAAAACAGTCTAAATAGTTTGATTTGAGAGACTCATTTCATTATTGGACTCACCAAACCACTTACAGTGTTTCAGGTACAAAATGACTGTTTCTCGCTGAGAAAATGCCAAAAAGCGGATTTCTGTCATAACATTGATTTACCTTCTGATTTTTTAAGGCAAGCTATTGAAAACGTTGGAAAATTGGAGAAAGGAGTCTATGTAGTTGATTTGAGAGACTCATTTCATTATTGGACTCACCAAACCACTTAGGCTACAGTGTTTCAGGTACAAAATGACCGTTTCTCGCTGAGAAAATGCCAAAAAGCGGATTTCTGTAATAACATTGTTTTACCTTCTGATTTTTTAAGGCAAGCTATTGAAAACGTTGGAAAATTGGAGAAAGGAGTCTATGTAGTTGATTTGAGGGACTCATTTCATTATTGGACTCACCAAACCACTTACAGTTTTTCAGGTACAAAATGACTGTTTCTCGCTGAGAAAATGCCAAAAAGCGGATTTCTGTCATAACATTGATTTACCTTCTGATTTTTTAAGGCAAGCTATTGAAAACGTTAGAAAATTGGAGAAAGGAATCTATGTAGTTGATTTGAGAGACTCATTTCATTATTGGACTCACCAAACCACTTACAGTGTTTCAGGTACAAAATGACTGTTTCTCGCTGAGAAAATGCCAAAAAGCAGATTTCTGTCATAACATTGATTTACCTTCTGATTTTTTAAGGCAAGCTATTGAAAACGTCAGAAAATTGGAGAAAAGAGTCTATGTAGTTTGATTTGAGAGACTCATTTCATTATTGGACTCACCAAACCACTTACAGTGTTTCAGGTACAAAATGACTGTTTCTCGCTGAGAAAATGCCAAAAAGCGGATTTCTGTCATAACATTGATATACCTTCTGATTTTTTAAGGCAAGCTATTGAAAACGTCAGAAAATTGGATAAAGGAGTCTATGTACTTGATTTGAGAGACTCATTTCATTATTGGACTCACCAAACCGCTTACAGTGTTTCAGGTACAAAATGACTGTTTCTCGCTGAGAAAATGCCAAAAAGCGGATTTCTGTAATAACATTGTTTTACCTTCTGAATTTTTAAGGCAACCTATTGAAAACGTCAGAAAATTGGAGAAAGGAGTCTATGTAGTTGATTTGAGAGACTCATTTCATTATTGGACTCACCAAACCACTTACAGTGTTTCAGGTACAAAATGACTGTTTCTCGCTGAGAAAATGCCAAAAAGCGGATTTCTGTCATAACATTGATTTACCTTCTGATTTTTTAAGGCAAGCTATTGAAAACGTTGGAAAATTGGACAAAGGAGTCTATGTAGTTGATTTGAGAGACTCATTTCATTATTGGACTCAACAAACCACTTAGGCTACAGTGTTTCAGGTACAAAATGACTGTTTCTCGCTGAGAAAATGCCAAAAAGCGGATTTCTGTCATAACATTGATTTACCTTCTGATTTTTTAAGGCAAGCTATTGAAAACGTTAGAAAATTGGAAAAAGGAGTCTATGTAGTTGATTTGAGAGACTCATTTCATTATTGGACTCACCAAACCACTTACAGTGTTTCAGGTACAAAATGACTGTTTCTCGCTGAGAAAATGCCAAAAAGCGGATTTCTGTAATAACATTGTTTTACCTTCTTAATTTTTAAGGCAAGCTATTGAAAACGTCAGAAAATTGGAGAAAGGAGTCTATGTAGTTGATTTGAGAGACTCATTTCATTATTGGACTCACCAAACCACTTACAGTGTTTCAGGTACAAAATGACTGTTTCTCGCTGAGAAAATGCCAAAAAGCGGATTTCTGTCATAACATTGATTTACCTTCTGATTTTTTAAGGCAAGCTATTGAAAACGTCGGAAAATTGGAGAAAGGAGTCTATGTAGTTGATTTGAGAGACTCATTTCATTATTGGACTCACCAAACCACTTACAGTGTTTCAGGTACAAAATGACTGTTCCTCGCTGAGAAAATGCCAAAAAGCGGATTTCTGTCATAACATTGATTTACCTTCTGATTTTTTAAGGCAAGCTATTGAAAACGTCAGAAAATTGGAGAAAACAGTCTAAATAGTTTGATTTGAGAGACTCATTTCATTATTGGACTCACCAAACCACTTACAGTGTTTCAGGTACAAAATGACTGTTTCTCGCTGAGAAAATGCCAAAAAGCGGATTTCTGTCATAACATTGATTTACCTTCTGATTTTTTAAGGCAAGCTATTGAAAACGTTGGAAAATTGGAGAAAGGAGTCTATGTAGTTGATTTGAGAGACTCATTTCATTATTGGACTCACCAAACCACTTAGGCTACAGTGTTTCAGGTACAAAATGACCGTTTCTCGCTGAGAAAATGCCAAAAAGCGGATTTCTGTAATAACATTGTTTTACCTTCTGATTTTTTAAGGCAAGCTATTGAAAACGTTGGAAAATTGGAGAAAGGAGTCTATGTAGTTGATTTGAGGGACTCATTTCATTATTGGACTCACCAAACCACTTACAGTTTTTCAGGTACAAAATGACTGTTTCTCGCTGAGAAAATGCCAAAAAGCGGATTTCTGTCATAACATTGATTTACCTTCTGATTTTTTAAGGCAAGCTATTGAAAACGTTAGAAAATTGGAGAAAGGAATCTATGTAGTTGATTTGAGAGACTCATTTCATTATTGGACTCACCAAACCACTTACAGTGTTTCAGGTACAAAATGACTGTTTCTCGCTGAGAAAATGCCAAAAAGCAGATTTCTGTCATAACATTGATTTACCTTCTGATTTTTTAAGGCAAGCTATTGAAAACGTCAGAAAATTGGAGAAAAGAGTCTATGTAGTTTGATTTGAGAGACTCATTTCATTATTGGACTCACCAAACCACTTACAGTGTTTCAGGTACAAAATGACTGTTTCTCGCTGAGAAAATGCCAAAAAGCGGATTTCTGTCATAACATTGATATACCTTCTGATTTTTTAAGGCAAGCTATTGAAAACGTCAGAAAATTGGATAAAGGAGTCTATGTACTTGATTTGAGAGACTCATTTCATTATTGGACTCACCAAACCACTTACAGTGTTTCAGGTACAAAATGACTGTTTCTCGCTGAGAAACTGCCAAAAAGCGGATTTCTGTCATAAAATTGATTTATCTTCTGATTTTTTAAGGCAAGCTATTGAAAACGTTAGAAAATTGGAGAAAGGTGTCTATGTAGTTGATTTGAGCGACTCATTTCATTATTGGACTAACCAAACCACTTACAGTGTTTCAGGTACAAAATGACTGTTTCTCGCTGAGAAAATGCCAAAAAGCGGATTTCTGTCATAACATTGATTTACCTTCTGATTTATTAAGGCAAGCTATTGAAAACGTCAGATAATTGGAGAAAGGAGTCTATGTAGTTGATTTGAGAGACTCATTTCATTATTGGACTCACCAAACCACTTACAGTGTTTCAGGTACAAAATGACTGTTTCTCGCTGAGAAACTGCCAAAAAGCGGATTTCTGTCATAACATTGATTTACCTTCTGATTTATTAAGGCAAGCTAGTGGAAATGTCAGAAAATTGAAGGAGGGAGTCTATATAGTTGATTTGAGTGAATCCTTTCATTGTTGGACTCACCAAACCACTTACCTGTGTTTCAGGTTCAAAATGACTGTTTCTCGCTGAGAAACAGCCAAAAAGCGGATTTCTGTCATAACATTGATTTACCTTCTGATTTTTTAAGGCAAGCTATTGAAAACGTCAGAAAATTGGAGAAAAGAGTCTATGTAGTTGATTTGAGAGACTCATTTCATTATTGGACTCACCAAACCACTTACAGTGTTTCAGGTTCAAAATGACTGTTTCTCGCTGAGAAACTGCCAAAAAGCGGATTTCTGTAATAACATTGATTTACCTTCTGATTTTTTAAGGCAAGCTATTGAAAACGTCAGAAAATTGAAGGAGGGAGTCTATATAGTTGATTTGAGTGACTCCTTTCATTATTGGACTCGCCAAACCACTTACCTGTGTTTCAAGTTCAAAATGACTGTTTCTCGCTGAGAAACAGCCAAAAAGCGGATTTCTGTAATAACATTGTTTTACCTTCTGATTTATTAAGGCAAGCTATTGAAAACGTCAGATAATTGGAGAAAGGAGTCTATGTAGTTGATTTGAGAGACTCATTTCATTATTGGACTCACCAAACCACTTACAGTGTTTCAGGTACAAAATGACTGTTTCTCGCTGAGAAACTGCCAAAAAGCGGATTTCTGTCATAACATTGATTTACCTTCTGATTTATTAAGGCAAGCTAGTGGAAATGTCAGAAAATTGAAGGAGGGAGTCTATATAGTTGATTTGAGTGAATCCTTTCATTGTTGGACTCACCAAACCACTTACCTGTGTTTCAGGTTCAAAATGACTGTTTCTCGCTGAGAAACAGCCAAAAAGCGGATTTCTGTCATAACATTGATTTACCTTCTGATTTTTTAAGGCAAGCTATTGAAAACGTCAGAAAATTGGAGAAAAGAGTCTATGTAGTTGATTTGAGAGACTCATTTCATTATTGGACTCACCAAACCACTTACAGTGTTTCAGGTTCAAAATGACTGTTTCTCGCTGAGAAACTGCCAAAAAGCGGATTTCTGTAATAACATTGATTTACCTTCTGATTTTTTAAGGCAAGCTATTGAAAACGTCAGAAAATTGAAGGAGGGAGTCTATATAGTTGATTTGAGTGACTCCTTTCATTATTGGACTCGCCAAACCACTTACCTGTGTTTCAAGTTCAAAATGACTGTTTCTCGCTGAGAAACAGCCAAAAAGCGGATTTCTGTAATAACATTGTTTTACCTTCTTATTTTTTAAGGTAAGCTATTGAAAACGTCAGAAAATTGGAGAAGGGAGTCTATGTAGTTGATTTGAGATACTCATTTCATTATTGGACTCACCAAACCACTTACAGTGTTTCAGGTTCAAAATAACTGTTTCTGGCTGAGATACAGCTAAAAGCGGATTTCTGTGATAACACTGTTTTACCTTCTGATTTTTTAAGGCAAGCTATGGAAAACGTCAGAAAATTGAAGGCGAGAGTCTATATAGTTGATTTGAGTGACTAATTTCATTATTGGACTCACCAAACCACTTACCTGTGTTTCAGGTTGAAAATGACTGTTTCTGGCTGAGATAAAAGCGGATTTTTGTGAAAACACTGTTTTACCTTCTGATTTTTTAAGGCAAGCTATTGAAAACGTCAGAAAATTGAAGGAGGGAGTCTATATAGTTGATTTGAGTGACTCATTTCATTATTTGACTCACCAAACAACTTACCTGTGTTTCAGGTTGAAAATGACTGTTTCTGGCTGAGATACAGCTAAAAGCGGATTTTTGTGAAAACACTGTTTTACCTTCTGATTTTTTAAGGCAAGCTATTGAAAACGTCAGAAAATTGAAGGAGGGAGTCTAAATAGTTGATTTGAGCGAGTCCTTTCATTATTGGACTCACCAAACAACTTACCTGTGTTTCAGGTTGAAAATGACTGTTTCTGGCTGAGCTACAGCTAAAAGCGGATTTTTGTGAAAACACTGTTTTACCTTCTGATTTTTTAAGGCAAGCTATTGAAATAGTGACTCCTTTCATTAATGGACTCACCAAACCACTTAGAAAGTTTTCAAAGTTCCAAGTGAGTGCAGCTAAATTCATCTGTGGAGCTCTGCCTCCATCTTGTGGGCAAAAAAAGAAACTTCTCCAGGGCAGACAACACTACAATTTCCCCCCTCTTTTCTGCTGATATCTTCAATTCTGGTGGAGTAAAGCCAGTGAAAAAATATGCAAAAGGAGGGGCCCATCATTTCTAAGTCATTTTGATCATTTTTAGATTTTTAAATGTCATTTTAGACAAGTTGGAGGCATTTTAATGCAGTATTTCTGCTGCTTTTTAACCCTGGCTGAAGTGCAATTTTCTCCTCTTTTCTTTCATTTTGCTGAAGTAAAGCCAGGAAAAACACGTGCAAAAGGCAGGCTGCATCATTGCTAAGCCATTTTGATCATTTTTAGATTTTTAGATTGTGATTTTAGACAAGTTTGAGCAATTTTAATGCGGCATTTTGGCTGCTGTTTTTGGCTGAGTCTGGAGTGAGATTTTCCCCTCTTTTCTTCTCATGTTTCTAATTTGGCTGAAGCAAATGAAGGCAAAAAATGCTCAAAAGACAAAGCCCATTTTTGTGAAAACACTGTTTTACCTTCTGATTTTTTAAGGCAAGCTATTGAAAGAGTGACTCCGTTCATTATTGGACTCACCAAACCACTTAGAAAGTTTTCAAAGTTCCAACTGAGTGCAGCTAAATTCGTCCGTGGAGCTCTGCCTCCATCTTGTGGGCAAAAAAAGAAACTTCTCCAGGGCAGACAACACTGCAATTTCCCCCCTCTTTTCTGCCGATATTTTCAATTCTGGTGGAGTAAAGCCAGTCAAAAAATATGCAAAAGGAGGGCCCCATCATTTCTAAGTCATTTTGATCATTTTTAGATTTTTAAATGTCATTTTAGACAAGTTGGAGGCATTTTAATGCAGTATTTCTGCTGCTTTTTAACCCTGGCTGAAGTGCAATTTTCTCCTCTTTTCTTTCATTTTGCTGAAGTAAAGCCAGGAAAAACACGTGCAAAAGGCAGGCCGCATCATTGCTAAGCCATTTTGATCATTTTTAGATTTTTAGATTGTGATTTTAGACAAGTTTGAGTAATTTTAATGCGGCATTTCGGCTGCTGTTTTTGGCTGAGTCTGGAGTGAGATTTTCCCCTCTTTTCTTCTCATGTTTCTAATTTGGCTGAAGCAAATGAAGGCAAAAGATGCTCAAAAGACAAAGTCCATTTTTGTGAAAACATTGTTTTACCTTCTGATTTTTTAAGGCAAGCTATTGAAAGAGTGACTCCATTCATTATTGGACTCACCAAACCACTTAGAAAGTTTTCAAAGTTCCAACTGAGTGCAGCAAAATTCATCCGTGGAGCTCTGCCTCCATCTTGTGGGCAAAAAAAGAAACTTCTCCAGGGCAGACAACACTGCAATTTCCCCCCTCTTTTCTGCTGATATTTTCAATTCTGGTGGAGTAAAGCCAGTCAAAAAATATGCAAAAGGAGGGCCCCATCATTTCTAAGTCATTTTGATCATTTTTAGATTTTTAAATGTCATTTTAGACAAGTTGGAGGCATTTAAATGCAGTATTTCTGCTGCTTTTTAACCCTGGCTGAAGTGCAATTTTCTCCTCTTTTCTTTCACTTTGCTGAAGTAAAGCCAGGAAAAACACGTGCAAAAGGCAGGCCGCATCATTGCTAAGCCATTTTGATCATTTTTAGATTTTTAGATTGTGATTTTAGACAAGTTTGAGTAATTTTAATGCAGCATTTCGGCTGCTGTTTTTGGCTGAGTCTGGAGTGAGATTTTCCCCTCTTTTCTTGTCATGTTTCTAATTTGGCTGAAGCAAATGAAGACAAAAGATGCTCAAAAGACAAAGTCCATTTTTGTGAAGGAATTGTGTTTATTTTCAGATTTTTACACTTTATTCTAGTTAGAGGCATTTTAATGCTGTCATTCTGCCTTTTAGGCGAATGTGCAGTACCTCATTTTGTCCACAGCACGGCGCAGTGATGCACTCCCGGTAATGGGTGAGGGGGGGGCGGGGGGGGGGGGGGGGGAGACCTGTGTTTCAGGTTCAAAATAACTGTTTCTTGCTGAGAAACAGCCAAAAAGCGGATTTCTGTTATAACACTGTTTTACCTTCTGATTTTTTAAGGCAAGCTATGGAAAACGTCAGAAAATTGAAGGAGAGAGTCTATATAGTTGATTTGAGTGACTCATTTCATTATTGGACTCACCAAACCACTTACCTGTGTTTCAGGTTGAAAATGACTGTTTCTGGCTGAGATAAAAGCGGAT
>NW_026906287.1:0-89000 GCF_033807715.1 Cololabis saira | reverse complement strand
TTCCCAGGTTTCGAGTTTTCCAGGTTTCCAGCTTTCCCAGGTTTCCAGTTTTCCCATGTTTACATTTTTCCAGGTTCCCAGGTTTCCAGTTTTCCCAGGTTTCCAGCTTTCCCAGGTTTCCAGTTTTCCAGTTTTCCAGGTTTCCAGTTTTCCAGGTTTCCAGTTTTCCCAGGTTTCCAGTTTTCCAGTTTTCCAGGTTTCCAGTTTTCCAGGTTTCCAGTTTTCCCAGGTTTCCAGTTTTCCAGGTTTCCATTTTTCCAAGTTTCCAGTTTTCCAGGTTTCCAGTTTTCCAGGTTTCCAGTTTTCCAGGTTTCCAGTTTTCCCAGGTTTCCAGTTTTCCAGGTTTCCAGTTTTCCAGGTTTCCAGTTTTCCAGGTTTCCAGTTTTCCAAGTTTCCAGTTTTCCCAGGTTTCCAGTTTTCCAGGTTTCCATTTTTCCAGGTTTCCAGTTTTCCAAGTTTCCAGTTTTCCAGGTTTCCAGATTTCCCAGGTTTCCAGTTTCCCAGGCTTCCAGTTTTCCAGGTTTCCATTTTCCCAGGTTTCCAGTTTTCCAAGTTTCCAGTTTTCCAGGTTTCCAGCTTTCCCAGGTTTTGAGTTTCCCAGGTTTACAGGTTCCCAGGTTTCGAGTTTTCCAGGTTTCCAGGTTTCCAGGATTCCAGTTTTCCAGTTTTCCCAAAATGAAATGATACGAAAATGATACCACCCACGACTTCCTATGTCAAACCATTCAAAAGTTATAGCAGAGAATAGAGACAACCAATCAGAAGAAGGGGCGGGGCTAATTTTCACCAATTATGGTCAAGGACTCAATACCGAGTCCGATGACACCACCCACAACTCTCTATGTCAAACCATTCAAAAGTTATGGCAGAGAAAAGTTTTCTAGGGGGCGCTGTTGAGCCGTTAGGCCACGCCCATTAATTCAAACCATTAAATATCAAATTATCGCCAGGTCTGGCTTGGTGCAGAATTTGGTGACTTTTGGGCACGTTTAGGGGGAAAAAAGACCCTCCTTTCGTCAGAAAAATAATAATAATAATAATTAAAGCTGCAAGCAGCGATGAACGGGCCCTCGCACTCATGGCCACCGCCCCCCATGAGCATATCAGACATGATACCACCCCCGACTTGTGTTTCACTGCAAAAAAAAAAGAAAAAAGATGGTTATTATGTGTGTTAGAAACACCTATAAAAAAGTCATATTTTTTAACCAATATTGGACAAAATATAGCAATACAATTAAAAAAAAATGTTTTTCAATTGATGTTTTATCCATTTCCCTAAATATAAAATCTTTGAAGATTGAACATTGAAGATTTTGCATAAACTGTACATTTGGACCATTATTGTGACCATGTGCATGAATTAATATAATATAAATATATAATATATATTAATATAATACATCCATGGAGTGCACGGACACGGCCGTGACGTCACACCCAGAAAGAGACTTTTATTTGACTTTTCTGGCCGTTATTTGAATGTTACAGCACCTCCAGTGGTCACCAGCAAAACAATCCAAGATGAAACACCCCTATTATTCCTCCTAGGGGTTCCTAATAACAAAAACATAAGGTTGTCAAACTTTACCCAGAAGCGTGAGCAGAGTTACCAATCTTAGGGTTTGACCCCTGACTACTCTGCTGATGGGGCACAGGTGTGCCCCATCAGCCTCTCCACCTGCCTGCCTTCATAAAGAGCAGCTGCAGCAGCCAGAGTTCTGCTGAAGGTTCTGCTGAAGGTTCTGCTGAAGGTTCTGCTGAAGGTTCTGCTGAAGGTTCTGCTGAAGGTTCTGCTGAAGGTTCTGCCGGTGCACGTGTGTCTGGGTGAAATAAAGGAGTTCCTGCACTAAACCCTGAGTCCTCTGTCCTGTCCTGACCCCCGTAGCACTAGCCCTAGCATTAGCCCGTAGCACTAGCCCGTAGCACTAGCCCGTAGCACTAGCCCGTAGCACTAGCCCGTAGCACTAGCCCGTAGCACTAGCCCGTAGCACTAGCCCGTAGCACTAGCCCGTAGCACTAGCCCTGCTACAGTGGCGTTTACATAAACATGTAGTTTGTTTTTGTGTAACGACCGGGCCGGTCTCGATCCGGAGAGTCCAGGTCTGACCCGCCTCAACATGTGGACCTGAGAGGTTCTGGGACCCGGCTGGACATCCCCCCGCCCCCCCGGGTCTGGACCCCCCCCCCGGGTCCCGGCTGGACCCCCCCCCCCCCCGGGGTCTGGACCCCCCCCCCCGGGTCTGGACCCCCCCCCCGGGTCCCGGCTGGACCCCCCCCCCCCCGGGGTCTGGACCCCCCCCCCCGGGGCTGGACCCCCCCCCCGGGTCCCGGCTGGACCCCCCCCCCCGGGGTCTGGACCCCCCCCCCGGGTCTGGACCCCCCCCAGGGTCTGGACCCCCCCCGGGTCTGGACCCCCCCCCCCCCCCCCCCCCGGGTCTGGACCCCCCCCGGGTCTGGACCCCCCCCCCCGGGGCCCGGCGGCGCCGAGCTGAAGAGGCTGATTGTTGGAGTGTTTGTGTATGAGCTCATGTCCCGCCTGAACCACCACATGTTTGTTTAGTTTCTCTGAATCAGCCAGACTTTCTGGAGGCGGCTCTGGTTTTATTTTCCAGAGTCGCTACCGAGACATCTGGGCCGAGTCCGAGCAGCGCTGAAACCGGGACCAGCAGAGTTCTGCCGGGACCTGGGGGGTCACCAGGGGTCACCAGGGGTCACCAGGGGTCACTACGGGGTCACCAGGGGTCACCAGGGGTCACTACGGGGTCACCAGGGGTCACCAGGGGTCACCAGGGGTCACCAGGGGTCACTACGGGGTCACCAGGGGTCACCAGGGGTCACTACGGGTCACCAGGGGTCACCAGGGGTCACTACGGGGTCACCAGGGGTCACCAGGGGTCACTACGGGGTCACCAGGGGTCACCAGGGGTCACTACGGGGTCACCAGGGGTCACCAGGGGTCACTACGGGGTCACCAGGGGTCACCAGGGGTCACTACGGGGTCACCAGGGGTCACTACGGGTCACCAGGGGTCACCAGGGGTCACTACGGGGTCACCAGGGGTCACCAGGGGTCACTACGGGTCACCAGGGGTCACCAGGGGTCACTACGGGGTCACCAGGGGTCACCAGGGGTCACTACGGGGTCACCAGGGGTCACCAGGGGTCACTACGGGGTCACCAGGGGTCACCAGGGGTCACTACGGGGTCACCAGGGGTCACCAGGGGTCACTACGGGGTCACCAGGGGTCACCAGGGGTCACCAGGGGTCACCAGGGGTCACTACGGGGTCACCAGGGGTCACCAGGGGTCACTACGGGTCACCAGGGGTCACCAGGGGTCACCAGGGGTCACCAGGGGTCACTACGGCGTCACCAGGGGTCACTACGGGGTCACCAGGGGTCACTACGGGGTCACCAGGGGTCACCAGGGGTCACTACGGGGTCACCAGGGGTCACCAGGGGTCACCAGGTGTCACCAGGGGTCACCAGGGGTCACCAGGGGTCACCAGGGGTCACTACGGGGTCACCAGGGGTCACCAAGGGGTCACCAGGGGTCACCAGGGGTCACCAGAGGTCACTACGGGGTC
The DNA here is from genome assembly GCF_033807715.1 of Cololabis saira. Classification (NCBI taxonomy): domain Eukaryota; kingdom Metazoa; phylum Chordata; class Actinopteri; order Beloniformes; family Belonidae; genus Cololabis; species Cololabis saira. Next base: position 85,412 of record NW_026906287.1, on the reverse strand, counting down.
ACCAGGGGTCACCAGGGGTCACTACGGGTCACCAGGGGTCACCAGGGGTCACTACGGGGTCACCAGGGGTCACCAGGGGTCACCAGGGGTCACCAGGGGTCACTACGGGGTCACCAGGGGTCACCAGGGGTCACCAGGGGTCACCAGGGGTCACTACAGGTCACCAGGGGTCACTACGGGGTCACCAGGGGTCACCAGGGGTCACCAGGGGTCACTACGGGTCACCAGGGGTCACTACGGGTCACCAGGGGTCACCAGGGGTCACTACGGGGTCACCAGGGGTCACCAGGGGTCACCAGGGGTCACCAGGGGTCACTACGGGTCACCAGGGGTCACCAGGGGTCACCAGGGGTCACTACGGGTCACCAGGGGTCACCAGGGGTCACCAGGGGTCACTACGGGGTCACCAGGGGTCACTACGGGGTCACCAGGGGTCACCAGGGGTCACCAGGGGTCACTACGGGTCACCAGGGGTCACTACGGGGTCACTACGGGGTCACCAGGGGTCACCAGGGGTCACCAGGGGTCACCAGGGGTCACCAGGGGTCACCAGGGGTCACCAGGGGTCACCAGGGTTCACCAGGGGTCACCAGGGGTCACTACGGGTCACCAGGGGTCACCAGGGGTCACCAGGGGTCACCAGGGGTCACTACGGGTCACCAGGGGTCACCAGGGGTCACCAGGGGTCACTACGGGGTCACCAGGGGTCACTACGGGTCACCAGGGGTCACCAGGGGTCACTACGGGGTCACCAGGGGTCACCAGGGGTCACTACGGGGTCACCAGGGGTCACCAGGGGTCACTACGGGGTCACCAGGGGTCACCAGGGGTCACCAGGTGTCACCAGGGGTCACCAGGGGTCACCAGGGGTCACCAGGGGTCACCAGGGGTCACTACGGGGTCACCAGGGGTCACCAGGGGTCACTACGGGTCACCAGGGGTCACCAGGGGTCACCAGGGGTCACCAGGGGTCACTACGGGGTCACCAGGGGTCACTACGGGGTCACCAGGGGTCACCAGGGGTCACCAGGGGTCACTACGGGGTCACCAGGGGTCACTACGGGGTCACCAGGGGTCACCAGGGGTCACTACGGGGTCACCAGGGGTCACCAGGGGTCACTACGGGGTCACCAGGGGTCACCAGGGGTCACCAGGTGTCACCAGGGGTCACCAGGGGTCACCAGGGGTCACTACGGGGTCACCAGGGGTCACCAGGGGTCACCAGGGGTCACCAGGGGTCACCAGGGGTCACTACGGGTCACCAGGGGTCACCAGGGGTCACTACGGGGTCACCAGGGGTCACCAGGGGTCACCAGGGGTCACTACGGGGTCACTACGGGGTCACCAGGGGTCACCAGGGGTCACCAGGGGTCACCAGGGGTCACCAGGGGTCACCAGGGGTCACCAGGGGTCACCAGGGGTAAATACGGGGTCACCAGGGGTCACCAGGGGTCACCAGGGGTGACCAGGGGTAAATACGGGGTCACCAGGGGTCACCAGGGGTCACCAGGGGTCACCAGGGGTAAATACGGGGTCACCAGGGGTCACCAGGGTTCACCAGGGGTCACCAGGGGTCACTACGGGTCACCAGGGGTCACCAGGGGTCACCAGGGGTCACCAGGGGTCACTACGGGTCACCAGGGGTCACCAGGGGTCACTACGGGGTCACCAGGGGTCACTACGGGTCACCAGGGGTCACCAGGGGTCACTACGGGGTCACCAGGGGTCACCAGGGGTCACTACGGGGTCACCAGGGGTCACCAGGGGTCACTACGGGGTCACCAGGGGTCACCAGGGGTCACCAGGTGTCACCAGGGGTCACCAGGGGTCACCAGGGGTCACCAGGGGTCACCAGGGGTCACTACGGGGTCACCAGGGGTCACCAGGGGTCACTACGGGTCACCAGGGGTCACCAGGGGTCACTACGGGGTCACCAGGGGTCACCAGGGGTCACCAGGGGTCACCAGGGGTCACCAGGGGTCACTACGGGGTCACCAGGGGTCACTACGGGGTCACCAGGGGTCACCAGGGGTCACCAGGGGTCACCAGGGGTCACCAGGGGTCACCAGGAGTCACCAGGGGTCACCAGGGGTCACTACGGGGTCACCAGGGGTCACCAGGGGTCACCAGGGGTCACCAGGGGTCACTACGGGTCACCAGGGGTCACCAGGGGTCACCAGGGGTCACCAGGGGTCACCAGGGGTCACTACGGGTCACCAGGGGTCACCAGGGGTCACTACGGGGTCACCAGGGGTCACCAGGGGTCACCAGGGGTCACTACGGGGTCACTACGGGGTCACCAGGGGTCACCAGGGGTCACCAGGGGTCACTACGGGTCACCAGGGGTCACCAGGGGTCACCAGGGGTCACTATGGGGTCACCAGGGGTCACTACGGGGTCACCAGGGGTCACCAGGGGTCACCAGGGGTCACCAGGGGTCACCAGGGGTCACCAGGGGTCACCAGGGGTCACCAGGGGTAAATACGGGGTCACCAGGGGTCACCAGGGGTCACCAGGGATCACCAGGGGTCACTACGGGGTCACCAGGGGTAAATACGGGGTCACCAGGGGTCACCAGGGGTCACCAGGGATCACCAGGGGTCACCAGGGGTCACCAGGGGTCACCAGGGGTCACCAGGGGTAAATACGGGGTCACCAGGGGTCACCAGGGGTCACCAGGGGTAAATACGGGGTCACCAGGGGTCACTACGGGGTCACCAGGGGTCACCAGGGGTCACTACGGGGTCACCAGGGGTCACCAGGGGTGCAACATTATGACTTTATTCTCATACTATTATGACTTTATTCTTGTAATTTCAATTTTTTTTGTCTTAGTTTGGCCCTAACACTCCGTCATATAAAGTGACTAAAGCCGGGCCCGGGTCGGCCCGGGTCGGCCCGGGTCGGCTCCAGCTGCAGGTCCTGGTTCTGATGGATGTTGTTTCCTCAGCCGGGCCCGGGTCAGCTCCTCCCACGGCTGAACAATGACAGGAACTGTTTACCGCTGTAACGGTGGCACGGCAGCAGCGCCGGGCTTATCTGGACCAGCCAGAACCAGCCGTGGAAACACATTCCAGCTAACGCTAACAGTGTGAGAGCTTTATCTCCCGGAGCAGCTGCTGGTTCTGCAGGTCTGACCCGTGTGTCGTGGTATGTGGGTAAATACGAGCTGATGGATGTTCTGGTAAATACGAGCTGATGGATGTTCTGGTCAGCATCAGGTCCAGAACCAAACCGGTTCCAGTGCTGGTTCTGGTTCTGAACTGGTTCTGGTTCACAACTCGTTCAGCAAGGAACCAGCTGAGAACTGGTTTGTTTTTCCACAGCTCCGGTGCTAACGGTTAGCCGTCACTGCGTTTGCGTGAAAGTTGCAGCAACAACCAGGAATCTGCTCTAACAGGACTTAGCTTAGGACGTAGCTACGTAGACCCGCCCCCACCCAGAACCGGACCCTAGCTACGTAGCTCTAATAGGACTTGGTCCACGTAGCTCCTCCGTGGACACGTCTCTAAAAGAGCGGGGACGTTAGCAGTGACGTTAGCAGTGACACTAGCAGAGACTTTAGCAGTGACGTTAGCATTGACATTAGCAGTGACGTTAGCAGTGACGTTAGCAGAGACTTTAGCAGTGACATTAGCAGTGACGTTAGCAGTGACGTTAGCAGTGACGTTAGCAGTGACACTAGCAGAGACTTTAGCAGTGACGTTAGCATTGACATTAGCAGTGACGTTAGCAGTGACGTTAGCAGAGACTTTAGCAGTGACATTAGCAGTGACGTTAGCAGTGACGTTAGCAGAGACTTTAGCAGTGACATTAGCAGAGACTTTAGCAGTGACGTTAGCATTGACATTAGCAGTGACGTTAGCAGTGACGTTAGCAGAGACTTTAGCAGTGACATTAGCAGTGACGTTAGCAGTGACGTTAGCAGTGACGTTAGCAGTGACACTAGCAGAGACTTTAGCAGTGACGTTAGCATTGACATTAGCAGTGACGTTAGCAGTGACGTTAGCAGAGACTTTAGCAGTGACATTAGCAGTGACGTTAGCAGTGACGTTAGCAGAGACTTTAGCAGTGACATTAGCAGAGACGTTAGCAGTGACGTTAGCAGTGACGTTAGCAGTGACGTTAGCAGTGACATTAGCAGTGACATTAGCAGAGACTTTAGCAGTGACGTTAGCAGGGACTTTAGCAGAGACTTTAGCAGTGATGTTAACAGAGACGTTAGCAGTGACGTTAGCAGTGACATTAGCAGTGACGTTAGCAGTGACGTTAGCAGAGACTTTAGCAGTGACATTAGCAGTGACGTTAGCAGTGACGTTAGCAGAGACTTTAGCAGTGACATTAGCAGAGACTTTAGCAGTGACGTTAGCATTGACATTAGCAGTGACGTTAGCAGTGACGTTAGCAGAGACTTTAGCAGTGACATTAGCAGTGACGTTAGCAGTGACGTTAGCAGTGACGTTAGTAGTGACACTAGCAGAGACTTTAGCAGTGACGTTAGCATTGACATTAGCAGTGACGTTAGCAGTGACGTTAGCAGAGACTTTAGCAGTGACATTAGCAGTGACGTTAGCAGTGACGTTAGCAGAGACTTTAGCAGTGACATTAGCAGAGACGTTAGCAGTGACGTTAGCAGTGACGTTAGCAGTGACGTTAGCAGTGACATTAGCAGTGACATTAGCAGAGACTTTAGCAGTGACGTTAGCAGGGACTTTAGCAGAGACTTTAGCAGTGATGTTAACAGAGACGTTAGCAGTGACGTTAGCAGTGACATTAGCAGTGACATTAGCAGAGACGTTAGCAGTGACGTTAGCAGAGACATTAGCAGAGACTTTAGCAGTGACATTAGCAGAGACATTAGCAGTGACGTTAGCAGTGACGTTAGCAGGGACGTTAGCAGTGAGGTTAGCAGAGACGTTAGCAGAGACTTTAGCATTGACGTTAGCAGAGACAATAGCTGTGACATTAGCAGTGACATTAGCAGAGACTTTAGCAGTGACTTTAGCAGTGACGTTAGCAGTGATGTTAGCAGAGACTTTAGCAGAGACATTAGCAGTGACATTAGCAGTGACGTTAGCAGTGACGTTAGCAGTGACATTAGCAGAGACTTTAGCAGTGACGTTAGCAGTGACGTTAGCAGAGACATTAGCAGTGACGTTAGCAGTGACATTAGCAGTGACGTTAGCAGTGACGTTAGCAGAGACTTTAGCAGTGACATTAGCAGAGACGTTAGCAGTGACGTTAGCAGTGACATTAGCAGTGACGTTAGCAGTGACATTAGCAGTGACATTAGCAGAGACTTTAGCAGTGACGTTAGCAGGGACTTTAGCAGAGACTTTAGCAGTGACGTTAGCAGAGACGTTAGCAGTGACGTTAGCAGTGACATTAGCAGTGACATTAGCAGAGACGTTAGCAGTGACGTTAGCAGAGACATTAGCAGAGACTTTAGCAGTGACATTAGCAGAGACATTAGCAGTGACGTTAGCAGTGACGTTAGCAGGGACGTTAGCAGTGACGTTAGCAGAGACTTTAGCATTGACGTTAGCAGAGACATTAGCAGTGACTTTAGCAGTGACTTTAGCAGTGCCATTAGCAGGGACGTTAGCAGAGACTTTAGCAGTGACATTAGCAGAGACTTTAGCAGTGACATTAGCAGTGACGTTAGCAGTGACGTTAGCAGTGACATTAGCAGTGACGTTAGCAGAGACATTAGCAGAGACATTAGCAGAGACGTTAGCAGTGACATTAGCAGTGACATTAGCAGTGACGTTAGCAGTGACGTTAGCAGTGATGTTAACAGTGACTTTAGCAGAGACGTTAGCTGTGACATTAGCAGTGACGTTAGCAGTGACATTAGCAGTGACATTAGCAGTGACGTTAGCAGAGACGTTAGCAGAGACATTAGCAGTGACGTTAGCAGAGACATTAGCAGTGACATTAGCAGTGACATTAGCAGAGACTTTAGCAGTGACTTTAGCAGTGACGTTAGCAGTGATGTTAGCAGAGACTTTAGCAGAGACATTAGCAGTGACATTAGCAGTGACGTTAGCAGTGACGTTAGCAGTGACATTAGCAGAGACTTTAGCAGTGACGTTAGCAGTGACGTTAGCAGAGACATTAGCAGTGACGTTAGCAGTGACATTAGCAGTGACGTTAGCAGTGACGTTAGCAGAGACTTTAGCAGTGACATTAGCAGAGACGTTAGCAGTGACGTTAGCAGTGACATTAGCAGTGACGTTAGCAGTGACATTAGCAGTGACATTAGCAGAGACTTTAGCAGTGACTTTAGCAGGGACTTTAGCAGAGACTTTAGCAGTGACGTTAGCAGAGACGTTAGCAGTGACGTTAGCAGTGACATTAGCAGTGACATTAGCAGAGACGTTAGCAGTGACGTTAGCAGAGACATTAGCAGAGACTTTAGCAGTGACATTAGCAGAGACATTAGCAGTGACGTTAGCAGTGACGTTAGCAGTGACGTTAGCAGAGACGTTAGCAGAGACTGTAGCATTGACGTTAGCAGAGACATTAGCAGTGACTTTAGCAGTGACTTTAGCAGTGACATTAGCAGTGACATTAGCAGAGACTTTAGCAGTGACTTTAGCAGTGACGTTAGCAGTGATGTTAGCAGAGACTTTAGCAGAGACATTAGCAGTGACATTAGCAGTGACGTTAGCAGTGACGTTAGCAGTGACGTTAGCAGTGACGTTAGCAGTGACATTAGCAGTGACATTAGCAGAGACTTTAGCAGAGACTTTACCAGTGACGTTAGCAGAGACATTAGCAGAGATATTAGCAGTGACTTTAGCAGTGCCATTAGCAGGGACGTTAGCAGAGACTTTAGCAGTGACATTAGCAGAGACTTTAGCAGTGACATTAGCAGTGACGTTAGCAGTGACGTTAGCAGTGACATTAGCAGTGACATTAGCAGTGACGTTAGCAGTGACGTTAGCAGAGACATTAGCAGAGACTTTAGCAGTGACATTAGCAGTGACGTTAGCAGTGACGTTAGCAGTGATGTTAACAGTGACTTTAGCAGAGACGTTAGCTGGGACATTAGCAGTGACGTTAGCAGTGACATTAGCAGTGACATTAGCAGTGACGTTAGCAGAGACGTTAGCAGAGACATTAGCAGTGACGTTAGCAGAGACATTAGCAGTGACATTAGCAGTGACATTAGCAGAGACTTTAGCAGTGACGTTAGCAGATACGTTAGCAGAGACGTTAGCAGTGACGTTACAGCGACGGTTAATTAGCATATTAGTTAATGCATTAATAAACAGTTAATGAATGCCTACTGCTCAGAGTTAATTAATACATTAGTAAGCATTAATAAACGTTACATGATGTAATTATTTATCCTTATGTATGCATTACTTAGTATAAAGTAATACATTAGTTAATACATAAGTAAAACGTTAATAATGTCCCTAGTAATCATTTACTAATGGTGTTTATTTGGAGTGAATATGCATTAAGTAACAGCTACCTAATACATCTACTAATCATTCGCTAATGGTGTACATGTTTACTGCATGGGCATTATTAAACAACTATTTAGAGCCTTAAGTAATCATTTCCTAATGGTGCTGTGTATGTTATCAGGTAGCTTACCTGACCTTATGAACGGTAACCTGACATAAACCTTAATAAATGTATAGGAGTGGCTCATAACCATTACTTAACCATTAGTAAAGGCTTGCTGGACCCTTATTGTAAAGTGTAACACATTTACCCCTTAGGTAACACATTATTAATGCTTAACTGCCTCATAAGCATTACTTAACCATAATTAACCATTAGTAAATCCTATTCTGGACCCTTATTGTAAAGTGTAACACATTTATCCCTTAGGTAACACATTATTAATGCTTAACATTATTACACTGTTAATTAATGCTTAATAATGCATTAACTAACTGTTTATTAATGCATTAACTAATAAGCTAATTAATGTTAAGTAATACATAATAATGGTTATTTAACTATTATTAAACTGGTAATTAATGCTTAATAATGCATTAACTAACTGTTTATTAATGCATTAACTAATAAGCTAATTAATGTTAAGTAATACATAATAATGGTTATTTAACTATTATTAAACTGTTAATTAATGCTTAATGATGCATTAACTAACGTTAATTAAGGGACCCTTATTGTAAAGTGTTACCCACAAACTTATAGAAATACATGAAAAAGAGACACAAACTTGTAGAAATACATGAAAAAGAGACACAAACTTACAGAAATACATGAAAAAGAGACACAAACTTACAGAAATACATGAAAAAGAGACACAAACTTACAGAAATACATGAAAAAGAAACACAAACTTACAGAAATACATGAAAAAGAGACACAAACTTACAGAAATACTTTAAAAAGAAACACAAACTTACAGAAATACATGAAAAAGAAACACAAACTTACAGAAATACATGAAAAAGAAACAAACTTACAGAAATACTTGAAAAAGAGACACAAACTTACAGAAATACATGAAAAAGAGACACAAACTTACAGAAATACATGAAAAAGAAACACAAACTTACAGAAATACATGAAAAAGAGACACAAACTTACAGAAATACATGAAAAAGAGACACAAACTTACAGAAATACATGAAAAAGAAACACAAACTTACAGAAATACATGAAAAAGAGACACAAACTTACAGAAATACATGAAAAAGAAACACAAACTTACAGAAATACATGAAAAAGAGACACAAACTTACAGAAATACATGAAAAAGAGACACAAACTTACAAAAAATAAAGTAAAAAGAGACACAAACTTACAGAAATACATGAAAAAGAAACACAAACTTACAGAAATATATGAAAAGGAAACACAAACTTACAGAAATACATGAAAAAGAGACACAAACTTACAAAAAATAAAGTAAAAAGAGACACAAACTTACAGAAATACATGAAAAAGAAACACAAACTTACAGAAATACATGAAAAAGAGACACAAACTTACAAAAAATAAAGTAAAAAGAGACACAAACTTACAGAAATAAAGTAAAAAGAAACACAAACTTACAGAAATAAAGTAAAAAGAGACACAAACTTACAGAAATACATGAAAAAGAAACACAAACTTACAGAAATAAAGTAAAAAAAGACACAAACTTACAGAAATACATGAAAAAGAAACACAAACTTACAGAAATACATGAAAAAGAGACACAAACTTACAGAAATACATGAAAAAGAGACACAAACTTACAGAAATACATGAAAAAGAAACACAAACTTACAGAAATAAAGTAAAAAGAGACACAAATTTATAGAAATACATGAAAAAGAAACACAAACTTACAGAAATATTTTAAAAAGAAACACAAACTTACAGAAATACATGAAAAAGAGACACAAACTTACAGAAATACATGAAAAAGAAACACAAACTTATAGAAATACATGAAAAAGAAACACAAACTTACAGAAATACATGAAAAAGAAACACAAACTTACAGAAATACATGAAAAAGAAACACAAACTTACAGAAATACATGAAAAAGAAACACAAACTTACAGAAATAAAGTAAAAAGAAACACAAACTTACAGAAATACATGAAAAAGAAACACAAACTTACAGAAATAAAGTAAAAAGAGACACAAACTTACAGAAATACATGAAAAAGAAACACAAACTTACAGAAATACATGAAAAAGAAACACAAACTTGTAGAAATACATGAAAAAGAGACACAAACTTACAGAAATACAAGAAAAAGAGACACAAACTTACAGAAATACATGAAAAAGAGACACAAACTTACAGAAATAAAGTAAAAAGAAACACAAACTTACAGAAATACATGAAAAAGAAACACAAACTTACAGAAATACATGAAAAAGAAACACAAACTTACAGAAATACATGAAAAAGAAACACAAACTTATAGAAATAAAGTAAAAAGAAACACAAACTTATAGAAATAAAGTAAAAAGAAACACAAACTTACAGAAATAAAGTAAAAAGAAACACAAACTTACAGAAATACATGAAAAAGAAACACAAACTTACAGAAATACATGAAAAAGAAACACAAACTTGTAGAAATACATGAAAAAGAAACACAAACTTACAGAAATACATGAAAAAGAAACACAAACTTACAGAAATAAAGTAAAAAGAAACACAAACTTACAGAAATACATGAAAAAGAAACACAAACTTACAGAAATACATGAAAAAGAAACACAAACTTATAGAAATAAAGTAAAAAGAAACACAAACTTACAGAAATACATGAAAAAGAAACACAAACTTACAGAAATACATGAAAAAGAGACACAAACTTACAGAAATACATGAAAAAGAAACACAAACTTACAGAAATAAAGTAAAAAGAAACACAAACTTACAGAAATAAAGTAAAAAGAAACACAAACTTATAGAAATAAAGTAAAAAGAGACACAAACTTACAGAAATACATGAAAAAGAAACACAAACTTACAGAAATACATGAAAAAGAAACACAAACTTACAGAAATAAAGTAAAAAGAGACACAAACTTACAGAAATAAAGTAAAAAGAGACACAAACTTACAGAAATACATGAAAAAGAGACACAAACTTACAGAAATACATGAAAAAGAAACACAAACTTACAGAAATACATGAAAAAGAAACACAAACTTACAGAAATACATGAAAAAGAAACACAAACTTACAGAAATAAAGTAAAAAGAGACACAAACTTACAGAAATAAAGTAAAAAGAGACACAAACTTACAGAAATAAAGTAAAAAGAAACACAAACTTACAGAAATACATGAAAAAGAAACACAAACTTACAGAAATACATGAAAAAGAAACACAAACTTACAGAAATAAAGTAAAAAGAGACACAAACTTACAGAAATACATGAAAAAGAAACACAAACTTATAGAAATAAAGTAAAAAGAAACACAAACTTATAGAAATAAAGTAAAAAGAAACACAAACTTACAGAAATAAAGTAAAAAGAGACACAAACTTACAGAAATAAAGTAAAAAGAAACACAAACTTATAGAAATAAAGTAAAAAGAAACACAAACTTATAGAAATAAAGTAAAAAGAAACACAAACTTACAGAAATACATGAAAAAGAAACACAAACTTATAGAAATAAAGTAAAAAGAAACACAAACTTACAGAAATAAAGTAAAAAGAGACACAAACTTACAGAAATAAAGTAAAAAGAAACACAAACTTACAGAAATAAAGTAAAAAGAGACACAAACTTACAGAAATAAAGTAAAAAGAAACACAAACTTACAGAAATAAAGTAAAAAGAAACACAAACTTACAGAAATAAAGTAAAAAGAAACACAAACTTACAGAAATACATGAAAAAGAGACACAAACTTACAGAAATACATGAAAAAGAAACACAAACTTACAGAAATAAAGTAAAAAGAGACACAAACTTACAGAAATACATGAAAAAGAGACACAAACTTGTAGAAATACATGAAAAAGAAACACAAACTTACAGAAATACATGAAAAAGAGACACAAACTTACAGAAATACATGAAAAAGAGACACAAACTTACAGAAATAAAGTAAAAAGAAACACAAACTTATAGAAATACATGAAAAAGAAACACAAACTTACAGAAATAAAGTAAAAAGAAACACAAACTTACAGAAATACATGAAAAAGAGACACAAACTTACAGAAATAAAGTAAAAAGACACACAAACTTACAGAAATAAAGTAAAAAGAAACACAAACTTACAGAAATACATGAAAAAGAAACACAAACTTACAGAAATACATGAAAAAGAAACACAAACTTACAGAAATAAAGTAAAAAGAGAAACAAACTTACAGAAATACATGAAAAAGAAACACAAACTTACAGAAATACATGAAAAAGAAACACAAACTTACAGAAATAAAGTAAAAAGAGACACAAACTTACAGAAATAAAGTAAAAAGAGACACAAACTTACAGAAATACATGAAAAAGAAACACAAACTTACAGAAATACATGAAAAAGAAACACAAACTTACAGAAATAAAGTAAAAAGAAACACAAACTTACAGAAATACATGAAAAAGAAACACAAACTTACAGAAATAAAGTAAAAAGAAACACAAACTTACAGAAATACATGAAAAAGAAACACAAACTTACAGAAATAAAGTAAAAAGAAACACAAACTTACAGAAATATTTAAAAAAGAAACACAAACTTACAGAAATAAAGTAAAAAGAAACACAAACTTACAGAAATACATGAAAAAGAAACACAAACTTACAGAAATAAAGTAAAAAAAGACACAAACTTACAGAAATACATGAAAAAGAAACACAAACTTACAGAAATACATGAAAAAGAAACACAAACTTACAGAAATACATGAAAAAGAAACACAAACTTACAGAAATACATGAAAAAGAAACACAAACTTACAGAAATATTTAAAAAAGAAACACAAACTTACAGAAATAAAGTAAAAAGAAACACAAACTTACAGAAATACATGAAAAAGAAACACAAACTTACAGAAATAAAGTAAAAAAAGACACAAACTTACAGAAATACATGAAAAAGAAACACAAACTTACAGAAATAAAGTAAAAAGAAACACAAACTTACAGAAATAAAGTAAAAAGAAACACAAACTTACAGAAATACATTAAATAGAGACACAAACTTACAGAAATACATGAAAAAGAGACACAAACTTACAGAAATAAAGTAAAAAGAAACACAAACTTACAGAAATACATTAAATAGAGACACAAACTTACAGAAATAAAGTAAAAAAGAAACACAAACTTACAGAAATAAAGTAAAAAGAAACACAAACTTACAGAAATACATGAAAAAGAGACACAAACTTACAGAAATAAAGTAAAAAGAAACACAAACTTACAGAAATACATGAAAAAGAGACACAAACTTATAGAAATACATGAAAAAGAGAAACAAACTTACAGAAATAAAGTAAAAAGAAACACAAACTTACAGAAATAAAGTAAAAAGAGACACAAACTTACAGAAATACATGAAAAAGAAACACAAACTTACAGAAATACATGAAAAAGAAACACAAACTTACAGAAATACATGAAAAAGAGACACAAACTTACAGAAATAAAGTAAAAAGAAACACAAACTTACAGAAATAAAGTAAAAAGAGACACAAACTTACAGAAATACATGAAAAAGAAACACAAACTTACAGAAATACATGAAAAAGAAACACAAACTTACAGAAATAAAGTAAAAAGAAACACAAACTTACAGAAATACATGAAAAAGAGACACAAACTTACAGAAATACATGAAAAAGAGACACAAACTTACAGAAATAAAGTAAAAAGAAACACAAACTTACAGAAATAAAGTAAAAAGAGACACAAACTTACAGAAATACATGAAAAAGAAACACAAACTTACAGAAATAAAGTAAAAAGAAACACAAACTTACAGAAATACATGAAAAAGAGACACAAACTTACAGAAATACATGAAAAAGAAACACAAACTTACAGAAATAAAGTAAAAAGAAACACAAACTTACAGAAATAAAGTAAAAAGAGACACAAACTTACAGAAATACATGAAAAAGAAACACAAACTTACAGAAATACATGAAAAAGAAACACAAACTTACAGAAATAAAGTAAAAAAGAAACACAAACTTACAGAAATAAAGTAAAAAGAAACACAAACTTACAGAAATAAAGTAAAAAGAGACACAAACTTACAGAAATACATGAAAAAGAAACACAAACTTACAGAAATACATGAAAAAGAAACACAAACTTACAGAAATACATGAAAAAGAGACACAAACTTACAGAAATACATGAAAAAGAAACACAAACTTACAGAAATAAAGTAAAAAGAAACACAAACTTACAGAAATAAAGTAAAAAGAAACACAAACTTACAGAAATAAAGTAAAAAGAAACACAAACTTACAGAAATACATGAAAAAGAGACACAAACTTACAGAAATAAAGTAAAAAGAAACACAAACTTACAGAAATAAAGTAAAAAGAAACACAAACTTACAGAAATACATGAAAAAGAGAAACAAACTTACAGAAATAAAGTAAAAAGAAACACAAACTTACAGAAATACATGAAAAAGAAACACAAACTTACAGAAATACATGAAAAAGAAACACAAACTTACAGAAATACATGAAAAAGAAACACAAACTTACAGAAATACATGAAAAAGAAACACAAACTTACAGAAATAAAGTAAAAAGAAACACAAACTTACAGAAATAAAGTAAAAAGAAACACAAACTTACAGAAATACATGAAAAAGAAACACAAACTTACAGAAATAAAGTAAAAAAAGACACAAACTTACAGAAATACATGAAAAAGAGACACAAACTTACAGAAATACATGAAAAAGAGAAACAAACTTACAGAAATAAAGTAAAAAGAAACACAAACTTACAGAAATACATGAAAAAGAGACACAAACTTACAGAAATACATGAAAAAGAAACACAAACTTACAGAAATACATGAAAAAGAAACACAAACTTACAGAAATAAAGTAAAAAGAAACACAAACTTACAGAAATAAAGTAAAAAGAGACACAAACTTACAGAAATACATGAAAAAGAAACACAAACTTACAGAAATACATGAAAAAGAGACACAAACTTACAGAAATAAAGTAAAAAAGAAACACAAACTTACAGAAATAAAGTAAAAAGAAACACAAACTTACAGAAATAAAGTAAAAAAAGACACAAACTTACAGAAATACATGAAAAAGAGACACAAACTTACAGAAATAAAGTAAAAAGAAACACAAACTTACAGAAATAAAGTAAAAAGAGACACAAACTTACAGAAATACATGAAAAAGAAACACAAACTTACAGAAATAAAGTAAAAAAAGACACAAACTTACAGAAATACATGAAAAAGAAACACAAACTTACAGAAATACATGAAAAAGAAACACAAACTTACAGAAATACATGAAAAAGAAACACAAACTTACAGAAATAAAGTAAAAAGAGACACAAATTTATAGAAATACATGAAAAAGAGACACAAACTTACAGAAATACAAGAAAAAGAAACACAAACTTACAGAAATAAAGTAAAAAGAGACACAAATTTATAGAAATACATGAAAAAGAAACACAAACTTACAGAAATACAAGAAAAAGAGACACAAACTTACAGAAATACATGAAAAAGAGACACAAACTTACAGAAATACATGAAAAAGAAACACAAACTTACAGAAATAAAGTAAAAAGAGACACAAATTTATAGAAATACATGAAAAAGAGACACAAACTTACAGAAATACAAGAAAAAGAAACACAAACTTACAGAAATAAAGTAAAAAGAGACACAAATTTATAGAAATACATGAAAAAGAAACACAAACTTACAGAAATATTTTAAAAAGAAACACAAACTTACAGAAATAAAGTAAAAAGAGACACAAACTTACAGAAATAAAGTAAAAAGAAACACAAACTTACAGAAATAAAGTAAAAAGAAACACAAACTTATAGAAATACATGAAAAAGAAACACAAACTTACAGAAATACATGAAAAAGAAACACAAACTTACAGAAATACATGAAAAAGAAACACAAACTTACAGAAATACATGAAAAAGAAACACAAACTTACAGAAATAAAGTAAAAAGAAACACAAACTTACAGAAATACATGAAAAAGAAACACAAACTTACAGAAATACATGAAAAAGAAACACAAACTTATAGAAATACATGAAAAAGAGACACAAACTTACAGAAATAAAGTAAAAAGAGACACAAACTTATAGAAATACATGAAAAAGAGACACAAACTTACAGAAATACAAGAAAAAGAAACACAAACTTACAGAAATAAAGTAAAAAGAGACACAAATTTATAGAAATACATGAAAAAGAGACACAAACTTACAGAAATACATGAAAAAGAAACACAAACTTACAGAAATACATGAAAAAGAGACACAAACTTACAGAAATACATGAAAAAGAAACACAAACTTACAGAAATAAAGTAAAAAGAAACACAAACTTACAGAAATACATGAAAAAGAGACACAAACTTACAGAAATACATGAAAAAGAAACACAAACTTACAGAAATACATGAAAAAGAAACACAAACTTACAGAAATACATGAAAAAGAAACACAAACTTACAGAAATAAAGTAAAAAGAAACACAAACTTACAGAAATACATGAAAAAGAGACACAAACTTACAGAAATACATGAAAAAGAAACACAAACTTACAGAAATAAAGTAAAAAGAAACACAAACTTACAGAAATACATGAAAAAGAAACACAAACTTACAGAAATACATGAAAAAGAGACACAAACTTACAGAAATACATGAAAAAGAAACACAAACTTACAGAAATAAAGTAAAAAGAAACACAAACTTACAGAAATACATGAAAAAGAAACACAAACTTACAGAAATACATGAAAAAGAGACACAAACTTACAGAAATAAAGTAAAAAGAGACACAAACTTACAGAAATACATGAAAAAGAGACACAAACTTACAGAAATAAAGTAAAAAGAGAAACAAACTTACAGAAATACATGAAAAAGAAACACAAACTTACAGAAATAAAGTAAAAAGAGACACAAACTTACAGAAATACATGAAAAAGAAACACAAACTTACAGAAATAAAGTAAAAAGAAACACAAACTTACAGAAATACATGAAAAAGAAACACAAACTTACAGAAATACATGAAAAAGAGACACAAACTTACAGAAATACATGAAAAAGAAACACAAACTTACAGAAATAAAGTAAAAAGAGACACAAACTTACAGAAATACATGAAAAAGAAACACAAACTTACAGAAATAAAGTAAAAAGAGACACAAACTTACAGAAATAAAGTAAAAAGACACACAAACTTACAGAAATAAAGTAAAAAGAAACACAAACTCACAGAAATACATGAAAAAGAAACACAAACTTACAGAAATAAAGTAAAAAGAAACACAAACTTACAGAAATAAAGTAAAAAGAAACACAAACTTACAGAAATAAAGTAAAAAGAAACACAAACTTACAGAAATACATGAAAAAGAAACACAAACTTACAGAAATACATGAAAAAGAAACACAAACTTGTAGAAATAAAGTAAAAAGAAACACAAACTTACAGAAATACAAGAAAAAGAAACACAAACTTACAGAAATAAAGTAAAAAGAAACACAAACTTACAGAAATACATGAAAAAGAAACACAAACTTACAGAAATAAAGTAAAAAGAGACACAAACTTACAGAAATAAAGTAAAAAGAAACACAAACTTACAGAAATAAAGTAAAAAGAAACACAAACTTATAGAAATAAAGTAAAAAGAAACACAAACTTACAGAAATAAAGTAAAAAGAAACACAAACTTACAGAAATACATGAAAAAGAAACACAAACTTACAGAAATACATGAAAAAGAGACACAAACTTACAGAAATACATGAAAAAGAAACACAAACTTACAGAAATAAAGTAAAAAGAGACACAAACTTACAGAAATAAAGTAAAAAGAAACACAAACTTACAGAAATACATGAAAAAGAAACACAAACTTACAGAAATACATGAAAAAGAAACACAAACTTACAGAAATAAAGTAAAAAGAGACACAAACTTACAGAAATACATGAAAAAGAAACACAAACTTATAGAAATAAAGTAAAAAGAAACACAAACTTACAGAAATACATGAAAAAGAAACACAAACTTACAGAAATACATGAAAAAGAAACACAAACTTACAGAAATACATGAAAAAGAAACACAAACTTGTAGAAATACATGAAAAAGAAACACAAACTTATAGAAATAAAGTAAAAAGAGACACAAACTTACAGAAATAAAGTAAAAAGAAACACAAACTTACAGAAATAAAGTAAAAAGAAACACAAACTTACAGAAATAAAGTAAAAAGAAACACAAACTTACAGAAATACATGAAAAAGAAACACAAACTTACAGAAATACATGAAAAAGAAACACAAACTTACAGAAATACATGAAAAAGAAACACAAACTTGTAGAAATACATGAAAAAGAAACACAAACTTACAGAAATACATGAAAAAGAAACACAAACTTGTAGAAATACATGAAAAAGAAACACAAACTTACAGAAATAAAGTAAAAAGAAACACAAACTTACAGAAATACATGAAAAAGAAACAAACTTACAGAAATACATGAAAAAGAAACACAAACTTACAGAAATACATGAAAAAGAGACACAAACTTACAGAAATACATGAAAAAGAAACACAAACTTACAGAAATACATGAAAAAGAAACACAAACTTACAGAAATACATGAAAAAGAAACACAAACTTACAGAAATACATGAAAAAGAAACACAAACTTACAGAAATACATGAAAAAGAAACACAAACTTATAGAAATAAAGTAAAAAGAAACACAAACTTATAGAAATAAAGTAAAAAGAAACACAAACTTACAGAAATAAAGTAAAAAGAAACACAAACTTACAGAAATAAAGTAAAAAGAGACACAAACTTACAGAAATACATGAAAAAGAAACACAAACTTACAGAAATACATGAAAAAGAAACACAAACTTACAGAAATAAAGTAAAAAGAAACACAAACTAACAGAAATAAAGTAAAAAGAAACACAAACTTACAGAAATAAATGAAAAAGAAACACAAACTTACAGAAATAAAGTAAAAAGAGACACAAACTTACAGAAATAAAGTAAAAAGGGACACAAACTTACAGAAATAAAGTAAAAAGAAACACAAACTTACAGAAATACATGAAAAAGAAACACAAACTTACAGAAATAAAGTAAAAAGAAACACAAACTTACAGAAATAAAGTAAAAAGAAACACAAACTTACAGAAATACATGAAAAAGAAACACAAACTTATAGAAATAAAGTAAAAAGAAACACAAACTCACAGAAATACATGAAAAAGAGACACAAACTTACAGAAATACATGAAAAAGAAACACAAACTTACAGAAATACATGAAAAAGAAACACAAACTTATAGAAATAAAGTAAAAAGAAACACAAACTCACAGAAATACATGAAAAAGAGACACAAACTTACAGAAATAAAGTAAAAAGAGACACAAACTTACAGAAATACATGAAAAAGAAACACAAACTTACAGAAATAAAGTAAAAAGAGACACAAACTTACAGAAATACATGAAAAAGAAACACAAACTTATAGAAATAAAGTAAAAAGAAACACAAACTTATAGAAATAAAGTAAAAAGAAACACAAACTTACAGAAATAAAGTAAAAAGAGACACAAACTTACAGAAATAAAGTAAAAAGAAACACAAACTTATAGAAATAAAGTAAAAAGAAACACAAACTTATAGAAATAAAGTAAAAAGAAACACAAACTTACAGAAATACATGAAAAAGAAACACAAACTTATAGAAATAAAGTAAAAAGAAACACAAACTTATAGAAATAAAGTAAAAAGAAACACAAACTTACAGAAATAAAGTAAAAAGAGACACAAACTTACAGAAATAAAGTAAAAAGAAACACAAACTTACAGAAATAAAGTAAAAAGAAACACAAACTTACAGAAATAAAGTAAAAAGAAACACAAACTTACAGAAATACATGAAAAAGAAACACAAACTTACAGAAATAAAGTAAAAAGAAACACAAACTTACAGAAATACATGAAAAAGAGACACAAACTTACAGAAATACATGAAAAAGAAACACAAACTTACAGAAATAAAGTAAAAAGAGACACAAACTTACAGAAATACATGAAAAAGAGACACAAACTTGTAGAAATACATGAAAAAGAAACACAAACTTACAGAAATACATGAAAAAGAGACACAAACTTACAGAAATACATGAAAAAGAGACACAAACTTACAGAAATAAAGTAAAAAGAAACACAAACTTATAGAAATACATGAAAAAGAAACACAAACTTACAGAAATAAAGTAAAAAGAAACAAACTTACAGAAATAAAGTAAAAAGAAACACAAACTTACAGAAATACATGAAAAAGAGACACAAACTTACAGAAATACATGAAAAAGAGACACAAACTTACAGAAATAAAGTAAAAAGAGAAACAAACTTACAGAAATACATGAAAAAGAAACACAAACTTACAGAAATACATGAAAAAGAAACACAAACTTACAGAAATAAAGTAAAAAGAGAAACAAACTTACAGAAATACATGAAAAAGAAACACAAACTTACAGAAATACATGAAAAAGAGACACAAACTTACAGAAATACATGAAAAAGAAACACAAACTTACAGAAATAAAGTAAAAAGAGACACAAACTTACAGAAATACATGAAAAAGAAACACAAACTTACAGAAATAAAGTAAAAAGAGACACAAACTTACAGAAATAAAGTAAAAAGAGACACAAACTTACAGAAATACATGAAAAAGAAACACAAACTTACAGAAATACATGAAAAAGAAACACAAACTTACAGAAATACATGAAAAAGAGACACAAACTTACAGAAATACATGAAAAAGAAACACAAACTTACAGAAATAAAGTAAAAAGAAACACAAACTTACAGAAATAAAGTAAAAAGAAACACAAACTTACAGAAATAAAGTAAAAAGAAACACAAACTTACAGAAATAAAGTAAAAAGAAACACAAACTTACAGAAATAAAGTAAAAAGAAACACAAACTTACAGAAATACATGAAAAAGAAACACAAACTTACAGAAATAAAGTAAAAAGAAACACAAATTTACAGAAATACATGAAAAAGAAACACAAACTTACAGAAATAAAGTAAAAAGAAACACAAACTTACAGAAATAAAGTAAAAAGAAACACAAACTTACAGAAATATTTAAAAAAGAAACACAAACTTACAGAAATAAAGTAAAAAGAAACACAAACTTACAGAAATACATGAAAAAGAAACACAAACTTACAGAAATACATGAAAAAGAAACACAAACTTACAGAAATATTTAAAAAAGAAACACAAACTTACAGAAATAAAGTAAAAAGAAACACAAACTTACAGAAATACATGAAAAAGAAACACAAACTTACAGAAATAAAGTAAAAAAAGACACAAACTTACAGAAATACATGAAAAAGAAACACAAACTTACAGAAATAAAGTAAAAAGAAACACAAACTTACAGAAATAAAGTAAAAAGAAACACAAACTTACAGAAATACATTAAATAGAGACACAAACTTACAGAAATACATGAAAAAGAGACACAAACTTACAGAAATAAAGTAAAAAGAAACACAAACTTACAGAAATACATTAAATAGAGACACAAACTTACAGAAATAAAGTAAAAAAGAAACACAAACTTACAGAAATAAAGTAAAAAGAAACACAAACTTACAGAAATACATGAAAAAGAGACACAAACTTACAGAAATAAAGTAAAAAGAAACACAAACTTACAGAAATACATGAAAAAGAGACACAAACTTATAGAAATACATGAAAAAGAGACACAAACTTACAGAAATAAAGTAAAAAGAAACACAAACTTACAGAAATACATGGAAAAGAAACACAAACTTATAGAAATAAAGTAAAAAGAAACACAAACTTACAGAAATAAAGTAAAAAGAAACACAAACTTACAGAAATAAAGTAAAAAGAAACACAAACTTACAGAAATAAAGTAAAAAGAAACACAAACTTACAGAAATACATGAAAAAGAAACACAAACTTATAGAAATAAAGTAAAAAGAAACACAAACTTACAGAAATAAAGTAAAAAGAAACACAAACTTACAGAAATACATGAAAAAGAAACACAAACTTATAGAAATAAAGTAAAAAGAAACACAAACTTACAGAAATAAAGTAAAAAGAAACACAAACTTACAGAAATACATGAAAAAGAAACACAAACTTACAGAAATAAAGTAAAAAGAAACACAAACTTACAGAAATAAAGTAAAAAGAGACACAAACTTACAGAAATAAAGTAAAAAGAGACACAAACTTACAGAAATACATGAAAAAGAAACACAAACTTACAGAAATACATGAAAAAGAAACACAAACTTACAGAAATAAAGTAAAAAGAAACACAAACTTACAGAAATAAAGTAAAAAGAAACACAAACTTACAGAAATACATGAAAAAGAAACACAAACTTATAGAAATAAAGTAAAAAGAGACACAAACTTACAGAAATAAAGTAAAAAGAGACACAAACTTACAGAAATACATGAAAAAGAAACACAAACTTACAGAAATACATGAAAAAGAAACACAAACTTACAGAAATAAAGTAAAAAGAAACACAAACTTACAGAAATAAAGTAAAAAGAAACACAAACTTACAGAAATAAAGTAAAAAGAAACACAAACTTACAGAAATAAAGTAAAAAGAGACACAAACTTACAGAAATAAAGTAAAAAGAGACACAAACTTACAGAAATAAAGTAAAAAGAAACACAAACTTACAGAAATACATGAAAAAGAAACACAAACTTACAGAAATACATGAAAAAGAGACACAAACTTACAGAAATAAAGTAAAAAGAGACACAAACTTACAGAAATAAAGTAAAAAGAGACACAAACTTATAGAAATACATGAAAAAGAAACACAAACTTACAGAAATACATGAAAAAGAAACACAAACTTACAGAAATAAAGTAAAAAGAGACACAAACTTACAGAAATAAAGTAAAAAGAAACACAAACTTACAGAAATACATGAAAAAGAAACACAAACTTACAGAAATACATGAAAAAGAGACACAAACTTACAGAAATAAAGTAAAAAGAAACACAAACTTACAGAAATACATGAAAAAGAAACACAAACTTACAGAAATACATGAAAAAGAGAAACAAACTTACAGAAATAAAGTAAAAAGAGACACAAACTTACAGAAATACATGAAAAAGAAACACAAACTTACAGAAATACATGAAAAAGAAACACAAACTTACAGAAATAAAGTAAAAAGAAACACAAACTTACAGAAATAAAGTAAAAAGAAACACAAACTTACAGAAATACGTGAAAAAGACACACAAACTTACAGAAATACATGAAAAAGAAACACAAACTTACAGAAATACATGAAATAGAGACACAAACTTACAGAAATATTGGTAACACTTTACAATAAGGGTCCCTTAATTAACGTTAGTTAATGCATTATTAAGCATTAATTAACAGTGTAATAAAAGTTAAATAACCATTACTATGTATTACTTAACATTAATTAGCATATTAGTTAATGCATTAATAAGCAGTTAATAAATGCATTATTAAGCATTAATTAACAGTTTAATAATAGTTAAATAACCATTATTATGTTTTACTTAACATTAATTAGCTTATTAGTTCATGCATTAATAAACAGTTAGTTATTGCATTATTAAACTGTTAATTAATGCATTATTAAGCATTAATTAACAGTTTAATAATAGTTAAATAACCATTATTATGTATTACTTAACATTAATTCGCATATTAGTTAATGCATTAATAAACAGTTAGTTAATGCATTATTAAGTATTAATTAACAGTTTAATAATAGTTAAATAACCATTATTATGTATTACTTAACATTAATTAGCTTATTAGTTAATGCATTAATAAACAGTTAATTAATGCATTATTAAGCATTAATTAACAGTTTAATAATAGTTAAATAACCATTATTATGTATTACTTAACATTAATTCGCATATTAGTTAATGCATTAATAAACAGTTAGTTAATGCATTATTAAGCATTAATTAACAGTTTAATAATAGTTAAATAACCATTATTATGTATTACTTAACATTAATTAGCTTATTAGTTAATGCATTAATAAACAGTTAATTAATGCATCATTAAGCATTAATTAACAGTTTAATAATAGTTAAATAACCATTATTATGTATTACTTAACATTAATTAGCATATTAGTTAATTCATTAATAAACAGTTAATTAATGCCTACTGCTCAGAGTTAATTAAGACATTAGTAAGCATTAATAAACGTTACATGATGTAATTATTTATCCTTATGTATGCATTACTTAGTATAAAGTAATACATTAGTTAATACATAAGTAAAACGTTAAGAGACACAAACTTACAGAAATACATGAAAAAGAGACACAAACTTACAGAAATACATGAAAAAGAAACACAAACTTACAGAAATAAAGTAAAAAGAAACACAAACTTACAGAAATACATGAAAAAGAAACACAAACTTACAGAAATGAAGTAAAAAGAGACACAAACTTACAGAAATACATGAAAAAGAAACAAACTTACAGAAATATATGAAAAAGAAACACAAACTTACAGAAATAAAGTAAAAAGAGACACAAACTTACAGAAATAAAGTAAAAAGAGACACAAACTTACAGAAATAAAGTAAAAAGAGACACAAACTTACAGAAATACATGAAAAAGAGACACAAACTTACAGAAATAAAGTAAAAAGAGACACAAACTTACAGAAATACATGAAAAAGAGACACAAACTTACAGAAATACATGAAAAAGAGACACAAACTTACAGAAATAAAGTAAAAAGAAACACAAACTTACAGAAATACATGAAAAAGAAACACAAACTTACAGAAATAAAGTAAAAAGAAACACAAACTTACAGAAATACATGAAAAAGAGACACAAACTTACAGAAATACATGAAAAAGAAACACAAACTTACAGAAATAAAGTAAAAAGAAACACAAACTTACAGAAATAAAGTAAAAAGAAACACAAACTTACAGAAATACATGAAAAAGAAACACAAACTTACAGAAATAAAGTAAAAAGAGACATAAACTTACAGAAATACATGAAAAAGAGACACAAACTTACAGAAATAAAGTAAAAAGAAACACAAACTTACAGAAATACATGAAAAAGAAACACAAACTTACAGAAATAAAGTAAAAAGAAACACAAACTTACAGAAATAAAGTAAAAAGAAACACAAACTTACAGAAATAAAGTAAAAAGAGACACAAACTTACAGAAATACATGAAAAAGAAACACAAACTTACAGAAATACATGAAAAAGAAACACAAACTTACAGAAATAAAGTAAAAAGAGACACAAACTTACAGAAATAAAGTAAAAAGAGACACAAACTTACAGAAATACATGAAAAAGAAACACAAACTTACAGAAATAAAGTAAAAAGAGACACAAACTTACAGAAATACATGAAAAAGAAACACAAACTTACAGAAATAAAGTAAAAAGAGACACAAACTTACAGAAATACATGAAAAAGAGACACAAACTTACAGAAATACATGAAAAAGAGACACAAACTTACAGAAATAAAGTAAAAAGAGACACAAACTTACAGAAATACATGAAAAAGAAACACAAACTTACAGAAATAAAGTAAAAAGAGACACAAACTTACAGAAATACATGAAAAAGAGACACAAACTTACAGAAATATTTTAAAAAGAAACACAAACTTACAGAAATACATGAAAAAGATACACAAACTTACAGAAATAAAGTAAAAAGAGACACAAACTTACAGAAATATTTTAAAAAGAAACACAAACTTACAGAAATACATGAAAAAGAAACACAAACTTACAGAAATAAAGTAAAAAGAGACACAAACTTACAGAAATACATGAAAAAGAAACACAAACTTACAGAAATACATGAAAAAGAGACACAAACTTACAGAAATACATGAAAAAGAGACACAAACTTACAGAAATACATGAAAAAGAGACACAAACTTACAGAAATACATGAAAAAGAAACACAAACTTACAGAAATACATGAAAAAGAAACACAAACTTACAGAAATAAAGTAAAAAGAAACACAAACTTACAGAAATAAAGTAAAAAGAAACACAAACTTACAGAAATACATGAAAAAGAAACACAAACTTACAGAAATACATGAAAAAGAAACACAAACTTACAGAAATACATGAAAAAGAAACACAAACTTACAGAAATACATGAAAAAGAAACACAAACTTACAGAAATACATGAAAAAGAAACACAAACTTACAGAAATAAAGTAAAAAGAGACACAAACTTACAGAAATACATGAAAAAGAAACACAAACTTACAGAAATAAAGTAAAAAGAAACACAAACTTACAGAAATACATGAAAAAGAAACACAAACTTACAGAAATAAAGTAAAAAGAAACACAAACTTACAGAAATAAAGTAAAAAGAAACACAAACTTATAGAAATACATGAAAAAGAAACACAAACTTACAGAAATAAAGTAAAAAGAGACACAAACTTATAGAAATACGTGAAAAAGAAACACAAACTTACAGAAATAAAGCAAAAAGAAACACAAACTTACAGAAATACATGAAAAAGAAACACAAACTTACAGAAATACATTAAAAAGAAACACAAACTTACAGAAATACATGAAAAAGAAACACAAACTTACAGAAATACATGAAAAAGAGACACAAACTTACAGAAATACATGAAAAAGAGACACAAACTTACAGAAATACATGAAAAAGAAACACAAACTTACAGAAATAAAGTAAAAAGAAACACAAACTTACAGAAATAAAGTAAAAAGAAACACAAACTTACAGAAATACATGAAAAAGAAACACAAACTTACAGAAATAAAGTAAAAAGAAACACAAACTTACAGAAATACATGAAAAAGAGACACAAACTTACAGAAATACATGAAAAAGAAACACAAACTTACAGAAATACATGAAAAAGAAACACAAACTTACAGAAATACATGAAAAAGAAACACAAACTTACAGAAATACATTAAAAAGAAACACAAACTTACAGAAATAAAGTAAAAAGAAACACAAACTTACAGAAATAAAGTAAAAAGAAACACAAACTTACAGAAATACATGAAAAAGAAACACAAACTTACAGAAATACATTAAAAAGAAACACAAACTTACAGAAATACATTAAAAAGAAACACAAACTTACAGAAATAAAGTAAAAAGAAACACAAACTTACAGAAATAAAGTAAAAAGAAACACAAACTTACAGAAATACATGAAAAAGAAACACAAACTTACAGAAATAAAGTTAAAAGAGAAACAAACTTACAGAAATACATGAAAAAGAAACACAAACTTACAGAAATAAAGTAAAAAGAAACACAAACTTACAGAAATACATGAAAAAGAAACACAAACTTACAGAAATACATGAAAAAGAAACACAAACTTACAGAAATAAAGTAAAAAGAGACACAAACTTACAGAAATAAAGTAAAAAGAAACACAAACTTACAGAAATAAAGTTAAAAGAGACACAAACTTACAGAAATAAAGTAAAAAGAAACACAAACTTACAGAAATACATGAAAAAGAAACACAAACTTACAGAAATACATGAAAAAGAGAAACAAACTTACAGAAATAAAGTAAAAAGAAACACAAACTTACAGAAATAAAGTAAAAAGAAACACAAACTTACAGAAATAAAGTAAAAAGAAACACAAACTTACAGAAATACATGAAAAAGAAACACAAACTTACAGAAATAAAGTAAAAAGAAACACAAACTTACAGAAATAAAGTAAAAAGAAACACAAACTTACAGAAATACATGAAAAAGAAACACAAACTTACAGAAATAAAGTAAAAAGAAACACAAACTTACAGAAATACATGAAAAAGAGACACAAACTTACAGAAATACATGAAAAAGAAACACAAACTTACAGAAATAAAGTAAAAAGAGACACAAACTTATAGAAATACATGAAAAAGAGACACAAACTTACAGAAATACATGAAAAAGAAACACAAACTTACAGAAATACATGAAAAAGAGACACAAACTTACAGAAATACATGAAAAAGAAACACAAACTTATAGAAATACATGAAAAAGAAACACAAACTTACAGAAATAAAGTAAAAAGAGACACAAACTTACAGAAATAAAGTAAAAAGAGACACAAACTTACAGAAATAAAGTAAAAAGAGACACAAACTTACAGAAATAAAGTAAAAAGAGACACAAACTTACAGAAATAAAGTAAAAAGAGACACAAACTTACAGAAATACATGAAAAAGAGACACAAACTTACAGAAATACATGAAAAAGAGACACAAACTTACAGAAATACATGAAAAAGAAACACAAACTTACAGAAATAAAGTAAAAAGAAACACAAACTTACAGAAATAAAGTAAAAAGAAACACAAACTTATAGAAATACATGAAAAAGAAACACAAACTTACAGAAATACATGAAAAAGAGACACAAACTTACAGAAATACATGAAAAAGAAACAAACTTACAGAAATACATGAAAAAGAGACACAAACTTACAGAAATACATGAAAAAGAGACACAAACTTACAGAAATATATGAAAAAGAAACACAAACTTACAGAAATACATGAAAAAGAAACACAAACTTACAGAAATACATGAAAAAGAAACACAAACTTACAGAAATAAAGTAAAAAGAGACACAAACTTACAGAAATACATGAAAAAGAAACACAAACTTACAGAAATACATGAAAAAGAGACACAAACTTACAGAAATACATGAAAAAGAGAAACAAACTTACAGAAATAAAGTAAAAAGAGACACAAACTTACAGAAATACATGAAAAAGAGACACAAACTTACAGAAATACATGAAAAAGAGACACAAACTTACAGAAATAAAGTAAAAAGAGACACAAACTTACAGAAATACATGAAAAAGAGACACAAACTTACAGAAATATTGGTAACACTTTACAATAAGGGTCCCTTAATTAACGTTAGTTAATGTATTATTAAGCATTAATTAACAGTTTAATAATAGTTAAATAACCATTATTATGTATTTCTTAACATTAATTAGCATATTAGTTAATGCATTAATAAACAGTTAGTTAATGCATTATTAAGCATTAATTAACAGTTTAGTAATAGTTAAATAACCATTATTATGTATTACTTAACATTAATTAGCATATTAGTTAATGCATTAATAAACAGTTAGTTAATGCATTATTAAGCATTAATTAACAGTGTAATAATAGTTAAATAACCATTATTATGTATTACTTAACATTAATTAGCATATTAGTTAATGCATTAATAAACAGTTAATTAATGCATTATTAAGCATTAATTAACAGTGTAATAATAGTTAAATAACCATTATTATGTATTACTTAACATTAATTAGCATATTAGTTAATGCATTAATAAACAGTTAATGAATGCCTACTGCTCAGATTTAATTAATACATTAGTAAGCATTAATAAACGTTACATGATGTAATTATTTATCCTTATGTATGCATTACTTAGTATAAAGTAAAACATTAGTTAATACATAAGTAAAACGTTAATAATGTCCCTAGTAATCATTTACTAATGGTGTTTATTTGGAGTGAATATGCATTAAGTAACAGCTACCTAATACATCTACTAATCATTCACTAATGGTGTACATGTTTACTGGATGGGCATTATTAAACAACTATTTAGAGTCTTAAGTAATCATTTCCTAATGGTGCTGTGTATGTTATCAGGTAGCTTACCTGACCTTATGAACGGTAACCTGACATAAACCTTAATAAATGTATAGGAGTGGCTCATAACCATTACTTAACCATTAGTAAAGGCTTGCTGGACCCTTATTGTAAAGTGTAACACATTTATCCCTTAGGTAACACATTATTAATGCTTAACATTATTACACTGTTAATTAATGCTTAATAATGCATTAACTAACTGTTTATTAATGCATTAACTAATAAGCTAATTAATGTTAAGTAATACATACTAATGGTTATTTAACTATTATTAAACTGTTAATTAATGCTTAATAATGCATTAACTAACTGTTTATTAATGCATTAACTAATATGCTAATTAATGTTAAGTAATACATAATAATGGTTATTTAACTATTATTAAACTGTTAATTAATGCTTAATAATGCATTAACTAACGTTAATTAAGGGACCCTTATTGTAAAGTGTTACCCACAAACTTACAGAAATACGTGAAAAAGAGACACAAACTTACAGAAATACATGAAAAAGAAACACAAACTTACAGAAATACATGAAAAAGAAACACAAACTTACAGAAATACATGAAAAAGAAACACAAACTTACAGAAATATTTTAAAAAGAAACACAAACTTACAGAAATACATGAAAAAGATACGCAAACTTACAGAAATAAAGTAAAAAGAGACACAAACTTGTAGAAATATTTTAAAAAGAAACACAAACTTACAGAAATACATGAAAAAGAAACACAAACTTACAGAAATATTTTAAAAAGAAACACAAACTTACAGAAATACATGAAAAAGATACGCAAACTTACAGAAATAAAGTAAAAAGAAACACAAACTTACAGAAATATTTTAAAAAGAAACACAAACTTACAGAAATACATGAAAAAGAAACACAAACTTACAGAAATAAAGTAAAAAGAGACACAAACTTACAGAAATACATGAAAAAGAAACACAAACTTACAGAAATAAAGTAAAAAGAAACACAAACTTACAGAAATAAAGTAAAAAGAGACAAAAACTTACAGAAATAAAGTAAAAAGAAACACAAACTTACAGAAATACATGAAAAAGAAACACAAACTTACAGAAATACATGAAAAAGAGACACAAACTTACAGAAATAAAGTAAAAAGAGACACAAACTTACAGAAATACATGAAAAAGAAACACAAACTTACAGAAATACATGAAAAAGAGACACAAACTTACAGAAATACATGAAAAAGAAACACAAACTTACAGAAATAAAGTAAAAAGAGACACAAACTTACAGAAATAAAGTAAAAAGAGACACAAACTTACAGAAATACATGAAAAAGAGAAACAAACTTACAGAAATAAAGTAAAAAGAGACACAAACTTACAGAAATACATGAAAAAGAGAAACAAACTTACAGAAATAAAGTAAAAAGAGACACAAACTTACAGAAATACATGAAAAAGAGACACAAACTTACAGAAATACATGAAAAAGAGACACAAACTTACAGAAATACATGAAAAAGAAACACAAACTTACAGAAATAAAGTAAAAAGAAACACAAACTTACAAAAAATAAAGTAAAAAGAAACACAAACTTACAGAAATACATGAAAAAGAGACACAAACTTACAGAAATACATGAAAAAGAAACACAAACTTACAGAAATATTTTAAAAAGAAACACAAACTTACAGAAATACATGAAAAAGATACGCAAACTTACAGAAATAAAGTAAAAAGAGACACAAACTTGTAGAAATATTTTAAAAAGAAACACAAACTTACAGAAATACATGAAAAAGAAACACAAACTTACAGAAATATTTTAAAAAGAAACACAAACTTACAGAAATACATGAAAAAGATACGCAAACTTACAGAAATACATGAAAAAGAAACACAAACTTACAGAAATAAAGTAAAAAGAAACACAAACTTACAGAAATATTTTAAAAAGAAACACAAACTTACAGAAATACATGAAAAAGAAACACAAACTTACAGAAATAAAGTAAAAAGAGACACAAACTTACAGAAATACATGAAAAAGAAACACAAACTTACAGAAATAAAGTAAAAAGAGACAAAAACTTACAGAAATAAAGTAAAAAGAAACACAAACTTACAGAAATACATGAAAAAGAAACACAAACTTACAGAAATACATGAAAAAGAGACACAAACTTACAGAAATAAAGTAAAAAGAGACACAAACTTACAGAAATACATGAAAAAGAAACACAAACTTACAGAAATACATGAAAAAGAAACACAAACTTACAGAAATAAAGTAAAAAGAGACACAAACTTACAGAAATACATGAAAAAGAGACACAAACTTACAGAAATACATGAAAAAGAAACACAAACTTACAGAAATACATGAAAAAGAGACACAAACTTACAGAAATACATGAAAAAGAAACACAAACTTACAGAAATAAAGTAAAAAGAGACACAAACTTACAGAAATACATGAAAAAGAAACACAAACTTACAGAAATAAAGTAAAAAGAGACACAAACTTACAGAAATACATGAAAAAGAGAAACAAACTTACAGAAATAAAGTAAAAAGAGACACAAACTTACAGAAATACATGAAAAAGAGACACAAACTTACAGAAATACATGAAAAAGAGACACAAACTTACAGAAATACATGAAAAAGAAACACAAACTTACAGAAATAAAGTAAAAAGAAACACAAACTTACAGAAATAAAGTAAAAAGAAACACAAACTTACAGAAATACATGAAAAAGAGACACAAACTTACAGAAATACATGAAAAAGAAACACAAACTTACAGAAATAAAGTAAAAAGAAACACAAACTTACAGAAATACATGAAAAAGAGACACAAACTTACAGAAATAAAGTAAAAAGAGACAAAAACTTACAGAAATAAAGTAAAAAGAGACAAAAACTTACAGAAATAAAGTAAAAAGAAACACAAACTTACAGAAATACATGAAAAAGAAACACAAACTTACAGAAATACATGAAAAAGAAACACAAACTTACAGAAATAAAGTAAAAAGAGACACAAACTTACAGAAATACATGAAAAAGAGACACAAACTTACAGAAATACATGAAAAAGAAACACAAACTTACAGAAATACATGAAAAAGAAACACAAACTTACAGAAATACATGAAAAAGAGAAACAAACTCACAGAAATACATGAAAAAGAAACACAAACTTACAGAAATAAAGTAAAAAGAAACACAAACTTACAGAAATAAAGTAAAAAGAGACAAAAACTTACAGAAATAAAGTAAAAAGAAACACAAACTTACAGAAATACATGAAAAAGAGACACAAACTTACAGAAATACATGAAAAAGAAACAAACTTACAGAAATACATGAAAAAGAGACACAAACTTACAGAAATACATGAAAAAGAAACACAAACTTACAGAAATACATGAAAAAGAGACACAAACTTACAGAAATAAAGTAAAAAGAAACACAAACTTACAGAAATAAAGTAAAAAGAGACACAAACTTACAGAAATAAAGTAAAAAGAAACACAAACTTACAGAAATAAAGTAAAAAGAAACACAAACTTACAGAAATAAAGTAAAAAGAGACACAAACTTACAGAAATAAAGTAAAAAGAAACACAAACTTACAGAAATAAAGTAAAAAGAGACACAAACTTACAGAAATAAAGTAAAAAGAAACACAAACTTACAGAAATAAAGTAAAAAGAGACACAAACTTACAGAAATACATGAAAAAGAAACACAAACTTACAGAAATACATGAAAAAGAAACACAAACTTACAGAAATAAAGTAAAAAGAAACACAAACTTACAGAAATAAAGTAAAAAGAGACACAAACTTACAGAAATAAAGTAAAAAGAAACACAAACTTACAGAAATAAAGTAAAAAGAGACACAAACTTACAGAAATAAAGTAAAAAGAGACACAAACTTACAGAAATAAAGTAAAAAGAGACACAAACTTACAGAAATACATGAAAAAGAAACACAAACTTACAGAAATACATGAAAAAGAAACAAACTTACAGAAATAAAGTAAAAAGAGACACAAACTTACAGAAATAAAGTAAAAAGAGACACAAACTTACAGAAATAAAGTAAAAAGAAACACAAACTTATAGAAATACATGAAAAAGAAACACAAACTTACAGAAATAAAGTAAAAAGAAACACAAACTTACAGAAATAAAGTAAAAAGAAACACAAACTTACAGAAATACATGAAAAAGAGACACAAACTTACAGAAATATATGAAAAAGAAACACAAACTTACAGAAATAAAGTAAAAAGAAACACAAACTTACAGAAATAAAGTAAAAAGAGACACAAACTTACAGAAATACATGAAAAAGAAACACAAACTTACAGAAATACATGAAAAAGAAACACAAACTTACAGAAATAAAGTAAAAAGAAACACAAACTTACAGAAATAAAGTAAAAAGAAACACAAACTTACAGAAATACATGAAAAAGAAACACAAACTTACAGAAATACATGAAAAAGAGACACAAACTTACAGAAATAAAGTAAAAAGAGACACAAACTTACAGAAATAAAGTAAAAAGAGACACAAACTTACAGAAATAAAGTAAAAAGAAACACAAACGTACAGAAATACATGAAAAAGAGACACAAACTTACAGAAATACATGAAAAAGAGACACAAACTTACAGAAATAAAGTAAAAAGAGACACAAACTTACAGAAATACATGAAAAAGAAACACAAACTTACAGAAATACATGAAAAAGAAACACAAACTTACAGAAATACATGAAAAAGAGACACAAACTTACAGAAATAAAGTAAAAAGAGACACAAACTTACAGAAATACATGAAAAAGAAACACAAACTTACAGAAATACATGAAAAAGAGACACAAACTTACAGAAATAAAGTAAAAAGAAACACAAACTTACAGAAATACATGAAAAAGAGACACAAACTTACAGAAATAAAGTAAAAAGAAACACAAACTTACAGAAATACATGAAAAAGAAACACAAACTTACAGAAATACATGAAAAAGAAACACAAACTTACAGAAATACATGAAAAAGAGACACAAACTTACAGAAATACATGAAAAAGAGACACAAACTTACAGAAATAAAGTAAAAAGAAACACAAACTTACAGAAATAAAGTAAAAAGAAACACAAACTTACAGAAATAAAGTAAAAAGAAACACAAACTTACAGAAATAAAGTAAAAAGAAACACAAACTTACAGAAATAAAGTAAAAAGAAACACAAACTTACAGAAATACATGAAAAAGAAACACAAACTTACAGAAATACATGAAAAAGAAACACAAACTTACAGAAATACATGAAAAAGAGACACAAACTTACAGAAATAAAGTAAAAAGAAACACAAACTTATAGAAATACATGAAAAAGAAACACAAACTTACAGAAATAAAGTAAAAAGAGACACAAACTTACAGAAATACATGAAAAAGAGACACAAACTTACAGAAATAAAGTAAAAAGAAACACAAACTTACAGAAATAAAGTAAAAAGAGACACAAACTTACAGAAATAAAGTAAAAAGAAACACAAACTTACAGAAATACATGAAAAAGAAACACAAACTTACAGAAATACATGAAAAAGAGACACAAACTTACAGAAATATTTTAAAAAGAAACACAAACTTACAGAAATACATGAAAAAGAAACACAAACTTACAGAAATACATGAAAAAGAAACACAAACTTACAGAAATACATGAAAAAGAAACACAAACTTACAGAAATACATGAAAAAGAAACACAAACTTACAGAAATAAAGTAAAAAGAAACACAAACTTACAGAAATAAAGTAAAAAGAAACACAAACTTACAGAAATAAAGTAAAAAGAGACACAAACTTACAGAAATACATGAAAAAGAGACACAAACTTACAGAAATAAAGTAAAAAGAGACACAAACTTACAGAAATACATGAAAAAGAAACACAAACTTACAGAAATACATGAAAAAGAAACACAAACTTACAGAAATACATGAAAAAGAAACACAAACTTACAGAAATAAAGTAAAAAGAGACACAAACTTACAGAAATACATGAAAAAGAGACACAAACTTACAGAAATACATGAAAAAGAAACACAAACTTACAGAAATACATGAAAAAGAAACACAAACTCACAGAAATAAAGTAAAAAGAGACACAAACTTACAGAAATAAAGTAAAAAGAGACACAAACTTACAGAAATAAAGTAAAAAGAGACACAAACTTACAGAAATACATGAAAAAGAAACACAAACTTACAGAAATAAAGTAAAAAGAAACACAAACTTACAGAAATACATGAAAAAGAAACACAAACTTACAGAAATAAAGTAAAAAGAGACACAAACTTACAGAAATACATGAAAAAGAGACACAAACTTACAGAAATACATGAAAAAGAAACACAAACTTACAGAAATACATGAAAAAGAAACACAAACTTACAGAAATACATGAAAAAGAAACACAAACTTACAGAAATACATGAAAAAGAAACACAAACTTACAGAAATACATGAAAAAGAGACACAAACTTACAGAAATACATGAAAAAGAAACACAAACTTACAGAAATAAAGTAAAAAGAAACACAAACTTACAGAAATACATGAAAAAGAAACACAAACTTACAGAAATACATGAAAAAGAAACACAAACTTACAGAAATACATGAAAAAGAGACACAAACTTACAGAAATACATGAAAAAGAGACACAAACTTACAGAAATACATGAAAAAGAAACACAAACTTACAGAAATACATGAAAAAGAAACACAAACTTACAGAAATACATGAAAAAGAGACACAAACTTACAGAAATATATGAAAAAGAGACACAAACTTACAGAAATACATGAAAAAGAAACACAAACTTACAGAAATACATGAAAAAGAAACACAAACTTACAGAAATACATGAAAAAGAGACACAAACTTACAGAAATACATGAAAAAGAGACACAAACTTACAGAAATACATGAAAAAGAGACACAAACTTACAGAAATAAAGTTAAAAAGAAACACAAACTTACAGAAATACATGAAAAAGAGACACAAACTTACAGAAATAAAGTAAAAAGAAACACAAACTTACAGAAATATTGGTAACACTTTACAATAAGGGTCCCTTAATTAACGTTAGTTAATGCATTATTAAGCATTAATTAACAGTTTAATAATAGTTAAATAACCATTATTATGTATTACTTAACATTAATTAGCATATTAGTTAATGCATTAATAAACAGTTAATTAATGCATTATTAAGCATTAATTAACAGTTTAATAATAGTTAAATAACCATTATTATGTATTACTTAACATTAATTAGCATATTAGTTAATGCATTAATAAACAGTTAGTTAATGCATTATTAAGCATTAATTAACAGTGTAATAATAGTTAAATAACCATTATTATGTATTACTTAACATTAATTAGCATATTAGTTAATGCATTAATAAACAGTTAGTTCATGCATTATTAAGCATTAATTAACAGTGTAATAATAGTTAAATAACCATTATTATGTATTACTTAACATTAATTAGCATATTAGTTAATGCATTAATAAACAGTTAATTAATGCATTATTAAGCATTAATTAACAGTGTAATAATAGTTAAATAACCATTATTATGTATTACTTAACATTAATTAGCATATTAGTTAATGCATTAATAAACAGTTAATGAATGCCTACTGCTCAGAGTTAATTAATACATTAGTAAGCATTAATAAACATTACATGATGTAATTATGTATGCATTACTTAGTATAAAGTAATACATTAGTTAATACATAAGTAAAACGTTAATAATGTCCCTAGTAATCATTTACTAATGGTGTTTATTTGGAGTGAATATGCATTAAGTAACAGCTACCTAATACTTCTACTAATCATTCACTAATGGTGTACATGTTTACTGGATGGGCATTATTAAACAACTATTTAGAGTCTTAAGTAATCATTTCCTAATGGTGCTGTGTATGTTATCAGGTAGCTTACCTGACCTTATGAACGGTAACCTGACATAAACCTTAATAAATGTATAGGAGTGGCTCATAAGCATTACTTAACCATTAGTAAAGGCTTGCTGGACCCTTATTGTAAAGTATAACACATTTATCCCTTAGGTAACAGATTATTAATGCTTAACTGCCTCATAAGCATTACTTAACCATAATTAACCATTAGTAAATACTATTCTGGACCCTTATTGTAAAGTGTAACACATGTATCCCTTAGGTAACACATTATTAATGCTTAACTGCCTCATAAGCATTACTTAACCATAATTAACCATTAGTAAATACTATTCTGGACCCTTATTCTAAAGTGTAACACATTTATCCCTTAGGTAACACATTATTAATGCTTAACTGCCTCATAAGCATTACTTAACCATAATTAACCATTAGTAAATACTATTCTGGACCCTTATTGTAAAGTGTAACACATTTATCCCTTAGGTAACACATTATTAATGCTTAACATTATTACACTGTTAATTAATGCTTAATAATGCATTAACTAACTGTTTATTAATGCATTAACTAATAAGCTAATTAATGTTAAGTAATACATAATAATGGTTATTTAACTATTATTAAACTGTTAATTAATGCTTAATAATGCATTAACTAATAAGCTAATTAATGTTAAGTAATACATAATAATGGTTATTTAACTATTATTAAACTGTTAATTAATGCTTAATAATGCATTAACTAACGTTAATTAAGGGACCCTTATTGTAAAGTGTTACCCACAAACTTACAGAAATACATGAAAAAGAGACACAAACTTGTAGAAATACATGAAAAAGAGACACAAACTTACAGAAATAAAGT
The DNA here is from genome assembly GCF_033807715.1 of Cololabis saira. Classification (NCBI taxonomy): domain Eukaryota; kingdom Metazoa; phylum Chordata; class Actinopteri; order Beloniformes; family Belonidae; genus Cololabis; species Cololabis saira. The sequence continues at coordinate 46,953 of NW_026906287.1, read as the reverse complement.
AAAAAGAAACACAAACTTACAGAAATAAAGTAAAAAGAAACACAAACTTACAGAAATAAAGTAAAAAGAGACACAAACTTGTAGAAATACATGAAAAAGAAACACAAACTTACAGAAATACATGAAAAAGAGACACAAACTTACAGAAATACATGAAAAAGAGAAACAAACTTACAGAAATAAAGTAAAAAGAAACACAAACTTATAGAAATACATGAAAAAGAAACACAAACTTACAGAAATACATGAAAAAGAAACACAAACTTACAGAAATAAAGTAAAAAGAAACACAAACTTACAGAAATACATGAAAAAGAAACAAACTTACAGAAATACATGAAAAAGAAACACAAACTTACAGAAATACATGAAAAAGAAACACAAACTTACAGAAATAAAAGAAAAAGAAACACAAACTTACAGAAATACATGAAAAAGAGACACAAACTTACAGAAATACTTTAAAAAGAAACACAAACTTACAGAAATACATGAAAAAGAAACACAAACTTACAGAAATACATGAAAAAGAAACACAAACTTACAGAAATACATGAAAAAGAAACACAAACTTACAGAAATAAAAGAAAAAGAAACACAAACTTACAGAAATACATGAAAAAGAAACACAAACTTACAGAAATACATGAAAAAGAAACACAAACTTACAGAAATACATGAAAAAGAAACACAAACTTACAGAAATAAAGTAAAAAGAGACACAAACTTACAGAAATACATGAAAAAGAAACACAAACTTACAGAAATACATGAAAAAGAGACACAAACTTACAGAAATATTTAAAAAAGAAACACAAACTTACAGAAATAAAGTAAAAAGAGACACAAACTTACAGAAATAAAGTAAAAAGAGACACAAACTTACAGAAATACATGAAAAAGAAACACAAACTTACAGAAATAAAGTAAAAAGAGACACAAACTTACAGAAATAAAGTAAAAAGAGACACAAACTTACAGAAATACATGAAAAAGAAACACAAACTTACAGAAATAAAGTAAAAAGAAACACAAACTTACAGAAATACATGAAAAAGAAACACAAACTTACAGAAATAAAGTAAAAAGAGACACAAACATACAGAAATACATGAAAAAGAAACACAAACTTATAGAAATAAAGTAAAAAGAAACACAAACTTACAGAAATACATGAAAAAGAAACACAAACTTACAGAAATAAAGTAAAAAGAGACACAAACATACAGAAATACATGAAAAAGAGACACAAACTTATAGAAATAAAGTAAAAAGAAACACAAACTTACAGAAATACATGAAAAAGAAACACAAACTTACAGAAATAAAGTAAAAAGAGAAACAAACTTACAGAAATACATGAAAAAGAAACACAAACTTATAGAAATAAAGTAAAAAGAAACACAAACTTACAGAAATACATGAAAAAGAAACACAAACTTACAGAAATAAAGTAAAAAGAGACACAAACATACAGAAATACATGAAAAAGAGACACAAACTTATAGAAATAAAGTAAAAAGAGACACAAACTTACAGAAATAAAGTAAAAAGAGACACAAACTTACAGAAATACATGAAAAAGAAACACAAACTTACAGAAATAAAGTAAAAAGAAACACAAACTTACAGAAATAAAGTAAAAAGAAACACAAACTTACAGAAATACATGAAAAAGAGACACAAACTTACAGAAATACATGAAAAAGAAACACAAACTTACAGAAATACATGAAAAAGAAACACAAACTTACAGAAATACATGAAAAAGAAACACAAACTTACAGAAATAAAGTAAAAAGAAACACAAACTTAAAGAAATAAAGTAAAAAGAAACACAAACTTACAGAAATACATGAAAAAGAAACACAAACTTACAGAAATACATGAAAAAGAAACACAAACTTACAGAAATACATGAAAAAGAAACACAAACTTACAGAAATAAAGTAAAAAGAAACACAAACTTATAGAAATACATGAAAAAGAGACACAAACTTACAGAAATACATGAAAAAGAAACAAACTTACAGAAATAAAGTAAAAAGAAACACAAACTTACAGAAATAAAGTAAAAAGAAACACAAACTTACAGAAATAAAGTAAAAAGAAACACAAACTTATAGAAATACATGAAAAAGAGACACAAACTTATAGAAATAAGGTAAAAAGAAACACAAACTTACAGAAATAAAGTAAAAAGAAACACAAACTTACAGAAATAAAGTAAAAAGAAACACAAACTTATAGAAATAAAGTAAAAAGAAACACAAACTTACAGAAATACATGAAAAAGAAACACAAACTTAAAGAAATAAAGTAAAAAGAGACACAAACTTACAGAAATAAAGTAAAAAGAAACACAAACTTACAGAAATAAAGTAAAAAGAGACACAAACTTACAGAAATAAAGTAAAAAGAAACACAAACTTACAGAAATAAAGTAAAAAGAAACACAAACTTACAGAAATACATGAAAAAGAGACACAAACTTACAGAAATACATGAAAAAGAAACACAAACTTAAAGAAATAAAGTAAAAAGAGACACAAACTTACAGAAATACATGAAAAAGAGACACAAACTTACAGAAATAAAGTAAAAAGAAACACAAACTTACAGAAATAAAGTAAAAAGAGACACAAACTTACAGAAATAAAGTAAAAAGAGACACAAACTTACAGAAATACATGAAAAAGAAACACAAACTTACAGAAATACATGAAAAAGAAACACAAACTTACAGAAATACATGAAAAAGAAACACAAACTTACAGAAATAAAGTAAAAAGAAACACAAACTTACAGAAATAAAGTAAAAAGAGACACAAACTTACAGAAATAAAGTAAAAAGAAACACAAACTTACAGAAATAAAGTAAAAAGAAACACAAACTTACAGAAATACATGAAAAAGAAACACAAACTTACAGAAATACATGAAAAAGAGACACAAACTTACAGAAATATTTAAAAAAGAAACACAAACTTACAGAAATAAAGTAAAAAGAGACACAAACTTACAGAAATACATGAAAAAGAAACACAAACTTACAGAAATACATGAAAAAGAAACACAAACTTACAGAAATACATGAAAAAGAAACACAAACTTACAGAAATACATGAAAAAGAAACACAAACTTACAGAAATACATGAAAAAGAAACACAAACTTACAGAAATAAAGTAAAAAGAAACACAAACTTACAGAAATAAAGTAAAAAGAGACACAAACTTACAGAAATAAAGTAAAAAGAAACACAAACTTACAGAAATAAAGTAAAAAGAGACACAAACTTACAGAAATAAAGTAAAAAGAAACACAAACTTATAGAAATACATGAAAAAGAAACACAAACTTACAGAAATAAAGTAAAAAGAAACACAAACTTACAGAAATAAAGTAAAAAGAAACACAAACTTACAGAAATACATGAAAAAGAAACACAAACTTACAGAAATAAAGTAAAAAGAAACACAAACTTACAGAAATACATGAAAAAGAAACACAAACTTACAGAAATAAAGTAAAAAGAGACACAAACTTACAGAAATAAAGTAAAAAGAGACACAAACTTATAGAAATAAAGTAAAAAGAGACACAAACTTACAGAAATACATGAAAAAGAGACACAAACTTACAGAAATAAAGTAAAAAGAAACACAAACTTACAGAAATAAAGTAAAAAGAAACACAAACTTACAGAAATACATGAAAAAGAGACACAAACTTACAGAAATAAAGTAAAAAGAAACACAAACTTATAGAAATACATGAAAAAGAAACACAAACTTACAGAAATACATGAAAAAGAAACACAAACTTACAGAAATACATGAAAAAGAAACACAAACTTACAGAAATACATGAAAAAGAAACACAAACTTACAGAAATAAAGTAAAAAGAAACACAAACTTACAGAAATACATGAAAAAGAAACACAAACTTACAGAAATACATGAAAAAGAAACAAACTTACAGAAATAAAGTAAAAAGAAACACAAACTTACAGAAATAAAGTAAAAAGAGACACAAACTTATAGAAATACATGAAAAAGAGACACAAACTTATAGAAATAAAGTAAAAAGAAACACAAACTTACAGAAATACATGAAAAAGAAACACAAACTTATAGAAATAAAGTAAAAAGAAACACAAACTTACAGAAATACATGAAAAAGAAACACAAACTTACAGAAATAAAGTAAAAAGAAACACAAACTTACAGAAATAAAGTAAAAAGAGACACAAACTTACAGAAATAAAGTAAAAAGAGACACAAACTTACAGAAATAAATGAAAAAGAAACACAAACTTACAGAAATACATGAAAAAGAAACACAAACTTACAGAAATAAAGTAAAAAGAAACACAAACTTACAGAAATACATGAAAAAGAAACACAAACTTACAGAAATACATGAAAAAGAGACACAAACTTACAGAAATACATGAAAAAGAAACACAAACTTACAGAAATACATGAAAAAGAGACACAAACTTACAGAAATACATGAAAAAGAAACACAAACTTACAGAAATAAAGTAAAAAGAGACACAAACTTACAGAAATAAAGTAAAAAGAAACACAAACTTACAGAAATACATGAAAAAGAAACACAAACTTACAGAAATACATGAAAAAGAAACACAAACTTACAGAAATAAAGTAAAAAGAAACACAAACTTACAGAAATAAAGTAAAAAGAGACACAAACTTATAGAAATACATGAAAAAGAGACACAAACTTACAGAAATAAAGTAAAAAGAAACACAAACTTACAGAAATAAAGTAAAAAGAGACACAAACTTACAGAAATAAAGTAAAAAGAGACACAAACTTACAGAAATAAATGAAAAAGAAACACAAACTTACAGAAATACATGAAAAAGAAACACAAACTTACAGAAATAAAGTAAAAAGAAACACAAACTTACAGAAATACATGAAAAAGAAACACAAACTTACAGAAATACATGAAAAAGAGACACAAACTTACAGAAATACATGAAAAAGAAACACAAACTTACAGAAATACATGAAAAAGAGACACAAACTTACAGAAATACATGAAAAAGAAACACAAACTTACAGAAATAAAGTAAAAAGAGACACAAACTTACAGAAATAAAGTAAAAAGAAACACAAACTTACAGAAATACATGAAAAAGAAACACAAACTTACAGAAATAAAGTAAAAAGAAACACAAACTTACAGAAATAAAGTAAAAAGAAACACAAACTTACAGAAATACATGAAAAAGAAACACAAACTTATAGAAATAAAGTAAAAAGAAACACAAACTTACAGAAATAAAGTAAAAAGAAACACAAACTTACAGAAATACATGAAAAAGAAACACAAACTTACAGAAATAAAGTAAAAAGAAACACAAACTTACAGAAATAAAGTAAAAAGAGACACAAACTTACAGAAATACATGAAAAAGAAACACAAACTTATAGAAATAAAGTAAAAAGAGACACAAACTTACAGAAATAAAGTAAAAAGAAACACAAACTTACAGAAATACATGAAAAAGAAACACAAACTTACAGAAATACATGAAAAAGAAACACAAACTTACAGAAATAAAGTAAAAAGAAACACAAACTTACAGAAATAAAGTAAAAAGAAACACAAACTTACAGAAATAAAGTAAAAAGAAACACAAACTTACAGAAATAAAGTAAAAAGAGACACAAACTTACAGAAATACATGAAAAAGAAACACAAACTTACAGAAATACATGAAAAAGAGACACAAACTTACAGAAATACATGAAAAAGAAACACAAACTTACAGAAATACATGAAAAAGAAACACAAACTTACAGAAATACATGAAAAAGAAACACAAACTTACAGAAATACATGAAAAAGAGACACAAACTTACAGAAATAAAGTAAAAAGAGACACAAACTTACAGAAATACATGAAAAAGAAACACAAACTTACAGAAATACATGAAAAAGAAACACAAACTTACAGAAATAAAGTAAAAAGAGACACAAACTTACAGAAATAAAGTAAAAAGAGACACAAACTTACAGAAATAAAGTAAAAAGAAACACAAACTTACAGAAATACATGAAAAAGAGACACAAACTTACAGAAATACATGAAAAAGAAACACAAACTTACAGAAATACATGAAAAAGAAACACAAACTTACAGAAATAAAGTAAAAAGAGAAACAAACTTACAGAAATACATGAAAAAGAAACACAAACTTACAGAAATAAAGTAAAAAGAGACACAAACTTACAGAAATAAAGTAAAAAGAGACACAAACTTATAGAAATAAAGTAAAAAGAGAAACAAACTTACAGAAATACATGAAAAAGAAACACAAACTTACAGAAATAAAGTAAAAAGAAACACAAACTTACAGAAATACATGAAAAAGAGACACAAACTTATAGAAATAAAGTAAAAAGAGACACAAACTTACAGAAATAAAGTAAAAAGAAACACAAACTTACAGAAATACATGAAAAAGAAACACAAACTTACAGAAATACATGAAAAAGAGACACAAACTTACAGAAATACATGAAAAAGAAACACAAACTTACAGAAATACATGAAAAAGAAACACAAACTTACAGAAATACATGAAAAAGAAACACAAACTTACAGAAATAAAGTAAAAAGAAACACAAACTTACAGAAATAAAGTAAAAAGAGAAACAAACTTACAGAAATAAAGTAAAAAGAGACACAAACTTACAGAAATACATGAAAAAGAGACACAAACTTACAGAAATAAAGTAAAAAGAAACACAAACTTACAGAAATACATGGAAAAGAAACACAAACTTATAGAAATAAAGTAAAAAGAAACACAAACTTACAGAAATACATGGAAAAGAAACACAAACTTATAGAAATAAAGTAAAAAGAAACACAAACTTACAGAAATAAAGTAAAAAGAAACACAAACTTACAGAAATAAAGTAAAAAGAAACACAAACTTACAGAAATACATGAAAAAGAAACACAAACTTATAGAAATAAAGTAAAAAGAAACACAAACTTACAGAAATAAAGTAAAAAGAAACACAAACTTACAGAAATACATGAAAAAGAAACACAAACTTATAGAAATAAAGTAAAAAGAAACACAAACTTACAGAAATAAAGTAAAAAGAAACACAAACTTACAGAAATAAAGTAAAAAGAGACACAAACTTATAGAAATACATGAAAAAGAAACACAAACTTACAGAAATACATGAAAAAGAAACACAAACTTACAGAAATAAAGTAAAAAGAGAAACAAACTTACAGAAATACATGAAAAAGAAACACAAACTTACAGAAATAAAGTAAAAAGAGACACAAACTTACAGAAATAAAGTAAAAAGAGACACAAACTTATAGAAATAAAGTAAAAAGAGAAACAAACTTACAGAAATACATGAAAAAGAAACACAAACTTACAGAAATAAAGTAAAAAGAAACACAAACTTACAGAAATACATGAAAAAGAGACACAAACTTATAGAAATAAAGTAAAAAGAGACACAAACTTACAGAAATAAAGTAAAAAGAAACACAAACTTACAGAAATACATGAAAAAGAGACACAAACTTACAGAAATACATGAAAAAGAAACACAAACTTACAGAAATACATGAAAAAGAAACACAAACTTACAGAAATACATGAAAAAGAGACACAAACTTACAGAAATACATGAAAAAGAGACACAAACTTACAGAAATAAAGTAAAAAGAAACACAAACTTACAGAAATACATGGAAAAGAAACACAAACTTATAGAAATAAAGTAAAAAGAAACACAAACTTACAGAAATAAAGTAAAAAGAAACACAAACTTACAGAAATAAAGTAAAAAGAAACACAAACTTACAGAAATAAAGTAAAAAGAAACACAAACTTACAGAAATACATGAAAAAGAAACACAAACTTATAGAAATAAAGTAAAAAGAAACACAAACTTACAGAAATAAAGTAAAAAGAAACACAAACTTACAGAAATACATGAAAAAGAAACACAAACTTATAGAAATAAAGTAAAAAGAAACACAAACTTACAGAAATAAAGTAAAAAGAAACACAAACTTACAGAAATACATGAAAAAGAAACACAAACTTACAGAAATAAAGTAAAAAGAAACACAAACTTACAGAAATAAAGTAAAAAGAGACACAAACTTACAGAAATAAAGTAAAAAGAGACACAAACTTACAGAAATACATGAAAAAGAAACACAAACTTACAGAAATAAAGTAAAAAGAAACACAAACTTACAGAAATAAAGTAAAAAGAAACACAAACTTACAGAAATACATGAAAAAGAAACACAAACTTATAGAAATAAAGTAAAAAGAGACACAAACTTACAGAAATAAAGTAAAAAGAGACACAAACTTACAGAAATACATGAAAAAGAAACACAAACTTACAGAAATACATGAAAAAGAAACACAAACTTACAGAAATAAAGTAAAAAGAAACACAAACTTACAGAAATAAAGTAAAAAGAAACACAAACTTACAGAAATAAAGTAAAAAGAAACACAAACTTACAGAAATAAAGTAAAAAGAGACACAAACTTACAGAAATAAAGTAAAAAGAGACACAAACTTACAGAAATAAAGTAAAAAGAAACACAAACTTACAGAAATACATGAAAAAGAAACACAAACTTACAGAAATACATGAAAAAGAGACACAAACTTACAGAAATAAAGTAAAAAGAGACACAAACTTACAGAAATAAAGTAAAAAGAGACACAAACTTATAGAAATACATGAAAAAGAAACACAAACTTACAGAAATACATGAAAAAGAAACACAAACTTACAGAAATAAAGTAAAAAGAGAAACAAACTTACAGAAATACATGAAAAAGAAACACAAACTTACAGAAATAAAGTAAAAAGAGACACAAACTTACAGAAATAAAGTAAAAAGAGACACAAACTTATAGAAATAAAGTAAAAAGAGAAACAAACTTACAGAAATACATGAAAAAGAAACACAAACTTACAGAAATAAAGTAAAAAGAGACACAAACTTATAGAAATAAAGTAAAAAGAGACACAAACTTACAGAAATAAAGTAAAAAGAAACACAAACTTACAGAAATACATGAAAAAGAGACACAAACTTACAGAAATACATGAAAAAGAAACACAAACTTACAGAAATACATGAAAAAGAGACACAAACTTACAGAAATAAAGTAAAAAGAGACACAAACTTACAGAAATAAAGTAAAAAGAGACACAAACTTACAGAAATACATGAAAAAGAGACACAAACTTACAGAAATAAAGTAAAAAGAAACACAAACTTACAGAAATACATGAAAAAGAAACACAAACTTACAGAAATAAAGTAAAAAGAGACACAAACTTACAGAAATACATGAAAAAGAAACACAAACTTACAGAAATACATGAAAAAGAAACACAAACTTACAGAAATACATGAAAAAGAGACACAAACTTACAGAAATACATGAAAAAGAAACACAAACTTACAGAAATACATGAAAAAGAAACACAAACTTACAGAAATACATGAAAAAGAAACACAAACTTACAGAAATACATGAAAAAGAGACACAAACTTACAGAAATACATGAAAAAGAAACACAAACTTACAGAAATACATGAAAAAGAAACACAAACTTACAGAAATACATGAAAAAGAAACACAAACTTACAGAAATAAAGTAAAAAGAGACACAAACTTACAGAAATAAAGTAAAAAGAGACACAAACTTACAGAAATAAAGTAAAAAGAGACACAAACTTACAGAAATACATGAAAAAGAAACACAAACTTACAGAAATAAAGTAAAAAGAGACACAAACTTACATTAATACATGAAAAAGAGACACAAACTTACAGAAATACATGAAAAAGAGACAAAAACTTACAGAAATACATGAAAAAGAAACACAAACTTACAGAAATACATGAAAAAGAAACACAAACTTACAGAAATACATGAAAAAGAGACACAAACTTACAGAAATACATGAAAAAGAGACACAAACTTACAGAAATACATGAAAAAGAGACACAAACTTACAGAAATACATGAAAAAGAAACACAAACTTACAGAAATACATGAAAAAGAAACACAAACTTACAGAAATACATGAAAAAGAGACACAAACTTACAGAAATATATGAAAAAGAGACACAAACTTACAGAAATACATGAAAAAGAAACACAAACTTACAGAAATACATGAAAAAGAAACACAAACTTACAGAAATACATGAAAAAGAAACACAAACTTACAGAAATACATGAAAAAGAGACACAAACTTACAGAAATACATGAAAAAGAGACACAAACTTACAGAAATACATGAAAAAGAAACACAAACTTACAGAAATACATGAAAAAGAGACACAAACTTACAGAAATATATGAAAAAGAGACACAAACTTACAGAAATACATGAAAAAGAAACACAAACTTACAGAAATACATGAAAAAGAAACACAAACTTACAGAAATACATGAAAAAGAAACACAAACTTACAGAAATAAAGTAAAAAGAGACACAAACTTACAGAAATAAAGTAAAAAGAAACACAAACTTACAGAAATACATGAAAAAGAGACACAAACTTACAGAAATACATGAAAAAGAAACACAAACTTACAGAAATAAAGTAAAAAGAGAAACAAACTTACAGAAATACATGAAAAAGAAACACAAACTTACAGAAATAAAGTAAAAAGAGACACAAACTTACAGAAATAAAGTAAAAAGAGACACAAACTTATAGAAATAAAGTAAAAAGAGAAACAAACTTACAGAAATACATGAAAAAGAAACACAAACTTACAGAAATAAAGTAAAAAGAAACACAAACTTACAGAAATACATGAAAAAGAGACACAAACTTATAGAAATAAAGTAAAAAGAGACACAAACTTACAGAAATAAAGTAAAAAGAAACACAAACTTACAGAAATACATGAAAAAGAAACACAAACTTACAGAAATACATGAAAAAGAGACACAAACTTACAGAAATACATGAAAAAGAAACACAAACTTACAGAAATACATGAAAAAGAAACACAAACTTACAGAAATACATGAAAAAGAAACACAAACTTACAGAAATAAAGTAAAAAGAAACACAAACTTACAGAAATAAAGTAAAAAGAGAAACAAACTTACAGAAATAAAGTAAAAAGAGACACAAACTTACAGAAATACATGAAAAAGAGACACAAACTTACAGAAATAAAGTAAAAAGAAACACAAACTTACAGAAATACATGGAAAAGAAACACAAACTTATAGAAATAAAGTAAAAAGAAACACAAACTTACAGAAATAAAGTAAAAAGAAACACAAACTTACAGAAATAAAGTAAAAAGAAACACAAACTTACAGAAATAAAGTAAAAAGAAACACAAACTTACAGAAATACATGAAAAAGAAACACAAACTTATAGAAATAAAGTAAAAAGAAACACAAACTTACAGAAATAAAGTAAAAAGAAACACAAACTTACAGAAATACATGAAAAAGAAACACAAACTTATAGAAATAAAGTAAAAAGAAACACAAACTTACAGAAATAAAGTAAAAAGAAACACAAACTTACAGAAATAAAGTAAAAAGAGACACAAACTTATAGAAATACATGAAAAAGAAACACAAACTTACAGAAATACATGAAAAAGAAACACAAACTTACAGAAATAAAGTAAAAAGAGAAACAAACTTACAGAAATACATGAAAAAGAAACACAAACTTACAGAAATAAAGTAAAAAGAGACACAAACTTACAGAAATAAAGTAAAAAGAGACACAAACTTATAGAAATAAAGTAAAAAGAGAAACAAACTTACAGAAATACATGAAAAAGAAACACAAACTTACAGAAATAAAGTAAAAAGAAACACAAACTTACAGAAATACATGAAAAAGAGACACAAACTTATAGAAATAAAGTAAAAAGAGACACAAACTTACAGAAATAAAGTAAAAAGAAACACAAACTTACAGAAATACATGAAAAAGAGACACAAACTTACAGAAATACATGAAAAAGAAACACAAACTTACAGAAATACATGAAAAAGAGACACAAACTTACAGAAATACATGAAAAAGAGACACAAACTTACAGAAATAAAGTAAAAAGAAACACAAACTTACAGAAATACATGGAAAAGAAACACAAACTTATAGAAATAAAGTAAAAAGAAACACAAACTTACAGAAATAAAGTAAAAAGAAACACAAACTTACAGAAATAAAGTAAAAAGAAACACAAACTTACAGAAATAAAGTAAAAAGAAACACAAACTTACAGAAATACATGAAAAAGAAACACAAACTTATAGAAATAAAGTAAAAAGAAACACAAACTTACAGAAATAAAGTAAAAAGAAACACAAACTTACAGAAATACATGAAAAAGAAACACAAACTTATAGAAATAAAGTAAAAAGAAACACAAACTTACAGAAATAAAGTAAAAAGAAACACAAACTTACAGAAATACATGAAAAAGAAACACAAACTTACAGAAATAAAGTAAAAAGAAACACAAACTTACAGAAATAAAGTAAAAAGAGACACAAACTTACAGAAATAAAGTAAAAAGAGACACAAACTTACAGAAATACATGAAAAAGAAACACAAACTTACAGAAATACATGAAAAAGAAACACAAACTTACAGAAATAAAGTAAAAAGAAACACAAACTTACAGAAATAAAGTAAAAAGAAACACAAACTTACAGAAATACATGAAAAAGAAACACAAACTTATAGAAATAAAGTAAAAAGAGACACAAACTTACAGAAATAAAGTAAAAAGAGACACAAACTTACAGAAATACATGAAAAAGAAACACAAACTTACAGAAATACATGAAAAAGAAACACAAACTTACAGAAATAAAGTAAAAAGAAACACAAACTTACAGAAATAAAGTAAAAAGAAACACAAACTTACAGAAATAAAGTAAAAAGAAACACAAACTTACAGAAATAAAGTAAAAAGAGACACAAACTTACAGAAATAAAGTAAAAAGAGACACAAACTTACAGAAATAAAGTAAAAAGAAACACAAACTTACAGAAATACATGAAAAAGAAACACAAACTTACAGAAATACATGAAAAAGAGACACAAACTTACAGAAATAAAGTAAAAAGAGACACAAACTTACAGAAATAAAGTAAAAAGAGACACAAACTTATAGAAATACATGAAAAAGAAACACAAACTTACAGAAATACATGAAAAAGAAACACAAACTTACAGAAATAAAGTAAAAAGAGAAACAAACTTACAGAAATACATGAAAAAGAAACACAAACTTACAGAAATAAAGTAAAAAGAGACACAAACTTACAGAAATAAAGTAAAAAGAGACACAAACTTATAGAAATAAAGTAAAAAGAGAAACAAACTTACAGAAATACATGAAAAAGAAACACAAACTTACAGAAATAAAGTAAAAAGAAACACAAACTTACAGAAATACATGAAAAAGAGACACAAACTTATAGAAATAAAGTAAAAAGAGACACAAACTTACAGAAATAAAGTAAAAAGAAACACAAACTTACAGAAATACATGAAAAAGAGACACAAACTTACAGAAATACATGAAAAAGAAACACAAACTTACAGAAATACATGAAAAAGAGACACAAACTTACAGAAATAAAGTAAAAAGAGACACAAACTTACAGAAATAAAGTAAAAAGAGACACAAACTTACAGAAATACATGAAAAAGAGACACAAACTTACAGAAATAAAGTAAAAAGAAACACAAACTTACAGAAATACATGGAAAAGAGACACAAACTTACAGAAATAAAGTAAAAAGAAACACAAACTTACAGAAATACATGAAAAAGAAACACAAACTTACAGAAATAAAGTAAAAAGAGACACAAACTTACAGAAATACATGAAAAAGAAACACAAACTTACAGAAATACATGAAAAAGAAACACAAACTTACAGAAATACATGAAAAAGAGACACAAACTTACAGAAATACATGAAAAAGAAACACAAACTTACAGAAATACATGAAAAAGAAACACAAACTTACAGAAATACATGAAAAAGAAACACAAACTTACAGAAATACATGAAAAAGAAACACAAACTTACAGAAATACATGAAAAAGAGACACAAACTTACAGAAATACATGAAAAAGAAACACAAACTTACAGAAATACATGAAAAAGAAACACAAACTTACAGAAATACATGAAAAAGAAACACAAACTTACAGAAATAAAGTAAAAAGAGACACAAACTTACAGAAATAAAGTAAAAAGAGACACAAACTTACAGAAATAAAGTAAAAAGAGACACAAACTTACAGAAATACATGAAAAAGAAACACAAACTTACAGAAATAAAGTAAAAAGAGACACAAACTTACATTAATACATGAAAAAGAGACACAAACTTACAGAAATACATGAAAAAGAGACAAAAACTTACAGAAATACATGAAAAAGAAACACAAACTTACAGAAATACATGAAAAAGAAACACAAACTTACAGAAATACATGAAAAAGAGACACAAACTTACAGAAATACATGAAAAAGAGACACAAACTTACAGAAATACATGAAAAAGAGACACAAACTTACAGAAATACATGAAAAAGAAACACAAACTTACAGAAATACATGAAAAAGAAACACAAACTTACAGAAATACATGAAAAAGAGACACAAACTTACAGAAATATATGAAAAAGAGACACAAACTTACAGAAATACATGAAAAAGAAACACAAACTTACAGAAATACATGAAAAAGAAACACAAACTTACAGAAATACATGAAAAAGAGACACAAACTTACAGAAATACATGAAAAAGAAACACAAACTTACAGAAATACATGAAAAAGAGACACAAACTTACAGAAATACATGAAAAAGAGACACAAACTTACAGAAATACATGAAAAAGAGACACAAACTTACAGAAATAAAGTAAAAAGAAACACAAACTTACAGAAATACATGAAAAAGAGACACAAACTTACAGAAATAAAGTAAAAAGAAACACAAACTTACAGAAATATTGGTAACACTTTACAATAAGGGTCCCTTAATTAACGTTAGTTAATGTATTATTAAGCATTAATTAACAGTTTAATAATAGTTAAATAACCATTATTATGTATTACTTAACATTAATTAGCATATTAGTTAATGCATTAATAAACAGTTAATTAATGCATTATTAAGCATTAATTAACAGTTTAATAATAGTTAAATAACCATTATTATGTATTACTTAACATTAATTAGCATATTAGTTAATGCATTAATAAACAGTTAGTTAATGCATTATTAAGCATTAATTAACAGTGTAATAATAGTTAAATAACCATTATTATGTATTACTTAACATTAATTAGCATATTAGTTAATGCATTAATAAACAGTTAGTTAATGCATTATTAAGCATTAATTAACAGTGTAATAATAGTTAAATAACCATTATTATGTATTACTTAACATTAATTAGCATATTAGTTAATGCATTAATAAACAGTTAATTAATGCATTATTAAGCATTAATTAACAGTGTAATAATAGTTAAATAACCATTATTATGTATTACTTAACATTAATTAGCATATTAGTTAATGCATTAATAAACAGTTAATGAATGCCTACTGCTCAGAGTTAATTAATACATTAGTAAGCATTAATAAACGTTACATGATGTAATTATTTATCCTTATGTATGCATTACTTAGTATAAAGTAATACATTAGTTAATACATAAGTAAAACGTTAATAATGTCCCTAGTAATCATTTACTAATGGTGTTTATTTGGAGTGAATATGCATTAAGTAACAGCTACCTAATACATCTACTAATCATTCACTAATGGTGTACATGTTTACTGGATGGGCATTATTAAACAACTATTTAGAGTCTTAAGTAATCATTTCCTAATGGTGCTGTGTATGTTATCAGGTAGCTTACCTGACCTTATGAACGGTAACCTGACATAAACCTTAATAAATGTATAGGAGTGGCTCATAACCATTACTTAACCATTAGTAAAGGCTTGCTGGACCCTTATTGTAAAGTGTAACACATTTATCCCTTAGGTAACACATTATTAATGCTTAACTGCCTCATAAGCATTACTTAACCATAATTAACCATTAGTAAATACTATTCTGGACCCTTATTGTAAAGTGTAACACATTTATCCCTTAGGTAACACATTATTAATGCTTAACTGCCTCATAAGCATTACTTAACCATAATTAACCATTAGTAAATACTATTCTGGACCCTTATTGTAAAGTGTAACACATTTATCCCTTAGGTAACACATTATTAATGCTTAACATTATTACACTGTTAATTAATGCTTAATAATGCATTAACTAACTGTTTATTAATGCATTAACTAATAAGCTAATTAATGTTAAGTAATACATAATAATGGTTATTTAACTATTATTAAACTGTTAATTAATGCTTAATAATGCATTAACTAATAAGCTAATTAATGTTAAGTAATACATAATAATGGTTATTTAACTATTATTAAACTGTTAATTAATGCTTAATAATGCATTAACTAACGTTAATTAAGGGACCCTTATTGTAAAGTGTTACCCACAAACTTACAGAAATACATGAAAAAGAGACACAAACTTGTAGAAATACATGAAAAAGAGACACAAACTTACAGAAATAAAGTAAAAAGAAACACAAACTTACAGAAATAAAGTAAAAAGAAACACAAACTTACAGAAATAAAGTAAAAAGAGACACAAACTTGTAGAAATACATGAAAAAGAAACACAAACTTACAGAAATACATGAAAAAGAGACACAAACTTACAGAAATACATGAAAAAGAAACACAAACTTACAGAAATAAAGTAAAAAGAGACACAAACTTGTAGAAATAAAGTAAAAAGAAACACAAACTTACAGAAATACATGAAAAAGAAACACAAACTTACAGAAATACATGAAAAAGAGACACAAACTTACAGAAATACATGAAAAAGAGAAACAAACTTACAGAAATAAAGTAAAAAGAAACACAAACTTACAGAAATACATGAAAAAGAAACACAAACTTACAGAAATAAAGTAAAAAGAAACACAAACTTACAGAAATACATGAAAAAGAAACACAAACTTACAGAAATAAAGTAAAAAGAAACACAAACTTACAGAAATACATGAAAAAGAAACAAACTTACAGAAATACATGAAAAAGAAACACAAACTTACAGAAATACATGAAAAAGAAACACAAACTTACAGAAATAAAAGAAAAAGAAACACAAACTTACAGAAATACATGAAAAAGAGACACAAACTTACAGAAATACTTTAAAAAGAAACACAAACTTACAGAAATACATGAAAAAGAAACACAAACTTACAGAAATAAAGTAAAAAGAGACACAAACTTACAGAAATACATGAAAAAGAAACACAAACTTACAGAAATACATGAAAAAGAGACACAAACTTACAGAAATACATGAAAAAGAAACACAAACTTACAGAAATACATGAAAAAGAGACACAAACTTACAGAAATACATGAAAAAGAAACACAAACTTACAGAAATACATGAAAAAGAAACACAAACTTACAGAAATACATGAAAAAGAAACACAAACTTACAGAAATAAAAGAAAAAGAAACACAAACTTACAGAAATACTTTAAAAAGAAACACAAACTTACAGAAATACATGAAAAAGAAACACAAACTTACAGAAATACATGAAAAAGAAACACAAACTTACAGAAATAAAAGAAAAAGAAACACAAACTTACAGAAATACATGAAAAAGAAACACAAACTTACAGAAATAAAGTAAAAAGAGACACAAACTTACAGAAATACATGAAAAAGAAACACAAACTTACAGAAATACATGAAAAAGAAACACAAACTTACAGAAATACATGAAAAAGAAACACAAACTTACAGAAATAAAGTAAAAAGAGACACAAACTTACAGAAATACATGAAAAAGAGACACAAACTTACAGAAATACATGAAAAAGAAACACAAACTTACAGAAATACATGAAAAAGAAACACAAACTTACAGAAATACATGAAAAAGAAACACAAACTTACAGAAATAAAGTAAAAAGAGACACAAACTTACAGAAATAAAGTAAAAAGAGACACAAACTTACAGAAATACATGAAAAAGAAACACAAACTTACAGAAATAAAGTAAAAAGAGACACAAACTTACAGAAATAAAGTAAAAAGAGACACAAACTTACAGAAATAAAGTAAAAAGAAACACAAACTTACAGAAATACATGAAAAAGAAACACAAACTTACAGAAATAAAGTAAAAAGAGACACAAACTTACAGAAATAAAGTAAAAAGAAACACAAACTTAAAGAAATAAAGTAAAAAGAGACACAAACTTACAGAAATACATGAAAAAGAAACACAAACTTACAGAAATAAAGTAAAAAGAAACACAAACTTACAGAAATACATGAAAAAGAGACACAAACTTACAGAAATACATGAAAAAGAAACAAACTTACAGAAATAAAGTAAAAAGAAACACAAACTTACAGAAATAAAGTAAAAAGAAACACAAACTTACAGAAATAAAGTAAAAAGAAACACAAACTTACAGAAATAAAGTAAAAAGAAACACAAACTTATAGAAATACATGAAAAAGAGACACAAACTTATAGAAATAAGGTAAAAAGAAACACAAACTTACAGAAATAAAGTAAAAAGAAACACAAACTTATAGAAATACATGAAAAAGAGACACAAACTTATAGAAATAAGGTAAAAAGAAACACAAACTTACAGAAATAAAGTAAAAAGAAACACAAACTTACAGAAATAAAGTAAAAAGAGACACAAACTTACAGAAATAAAGTAAAAAGAAACACAAACTTACAGAAATACATGAAAAAGAAACACAAACTTACAGAAATACATGAAAAAGAAACACAAACTTACAGAAATAAAGTAAAAAGAAACACAAACTTACAGAAATAAAGTAAAAAGAGACACAAACTTACAGAAATACATGAAAAAGAAACACAAACTTACAGAAATAAAGTAAAAAGAAACACAAACTTACAGAAATAAAGTAAAAAGAAACACAAACTTACAGAAATAAAGTAAAAAGAGACACAAACTTACAGAAATAAAGTAAAAAGAGACACAAACTTACAGAAATACATGAAAAAGAAACACAAACTTACAGAAATACATGAAAAAGAAACACAAACTTACAGAAATACATGAAAAAGAAACAGAAACTTATAGAAATACATGAAAAAGAGACACAAACTTACAGAAATAAAGTAAAAAGAGACACAAACTTACAGAAATAAAGTAAAAAGAAACACAAACTTACAGAAATAAAGTAAAAAGAGACACAAACTTATAGAAATACATGAAAAAGAAACACAAACTTACAGAAATACATGAAAAAGAAACACAAACTTACAGAAATAAAGTAAAAAGAGACACAAACTTACAGAAATAAAGTAAAAAGAGACACAAACTTATAGAAATACATGAAAAAGAGACACAAACTTACAGAAATAAAGTAAAAAGAGACACAAACTTACAGAAATACATGAAAAAGAAACAAACTTACAGAAATAAAGTAAAAAGAGACACAAACTTATAGAAATACATGAAAAAGAGACACAAACTTACAGAAATAAAGTAAAAAGAGACACAAACTTACAGAAATACATGAAAAAGAAACAAACTTACAGAAATAAAGTAAAAAGAGACACAAACTTATAGAAATACATGAAAAAGAAACACAAACTTACAGAAATAAAGTAAAAAGAGACACAAACTTATAGAAATACATGAAAAAGAGACACAAACTTACAGAAATAAAGTAAAAAGAGACACAAACTTACAGAAATATTTAAAAAAGAAACACAAACTTACAGAAATAAAGTAAAAAGAAACACAAACTTATAGAAATACGTGAAAAAGAAACACAAACTTACAGAAATAAAGTAAAAAGAGACACAAACTTACAGAAATAAAGTAAAAAGAAACACAAACTTATAGAAATACATGAAAAAGAGACACAAACTTACAGAAATAAAGTAAAAAGAGACACAAACTTACAGAAATAAAGTAAAAAGAAA
Organism: Cololabis saira; assembly: GCF_033807715.1. Classification (NCBI taxonomy): domain Eukaryota; kingdom Metazoa; phylum Chordata; class Actinopteri; order Beloniformes; family Belonidae; genus Cololabis; species Cololabis saira. Next base: position 26,742 of record NW_026906287.1, on the reverse strand, counting down.
CACAAACTTACAGAAATAAAGTAAAAAGAAACACAAACTTACAGAAATAAAGTAAAAAGAAACACAAACTTACAGAAATACATGAAAAAGAAACACAAACTTACAGAAATAAAGTAAAAAGAAACACAAACTTACAGAAATAAAGTAAAAAGAGACACAAACTTACAGAAATATTTAAAAAAGAAACACAAACTTACAGAAATAAAGTAAAAAGAGAAACAAACTTACAGAAATAAAGTAAAAAGAAACACAAACTTACAGAAATACATGAAAAAGAGACACAAACTTACAGAAATACATGAAAAAGAGAAACAAACTTACAGAAATACATGAAAAAGAGACACAAACTTACAGAAATACATGAAAAAGAGAAACAAACTTACAGAAATAAAGTAAAAAGAAACACAAACTTACAGAAATATTGGTAACACTTTACAATAAAGGTCCCTTAATTAACGTTAGTTAATGCATTATTAAGCATTAATTAACAGTTTAATAATAGTTAAATAACCATTATTATGTATTACTTAACATTAATTAGCATATTAGTTAATGCATTAATAAACAGTTAGTTAATGCATTATTAAGCATTAATTAACAGTTTAATAATAGTTAAATAACCATTATTATGTATTACTTAACATTAATTAGCATATTAGTTAATGCATTAATAAACAGTTAGTTAATGCATTATTAAGCATTAATTAACAGTTTAATTATAGTTAAATAACCATTATTATGTATTACTTAACATTAATTAGCATATTAGTTAATGCATTAATAAACAGTTAATTAATGCATTATTAAGCATTAATTAACAGTGTAATAATAGTTAAATAACCATTATTATGTATTACTTAACATTAATTAGCATATTAGTTAATGCATTAATAAACAGTTAATGAATGCCTACTGCTCAGAGTTAATTAATACATTAGTAAGCATTAATAAACATTACATGATGTAATTATGTATGCATTACTTAGTATAAAGTAATACATTAGTTAATACATAAGTAAAACGTTAATAATGTCCCTAGTAATCATTTACTAATGGTGTTTATTTGGAGTGAATATGCATTAAGTAACAGCTACCTAATACATCTACTAATCATTCACTAATGGTGTACATGTTTACTGGATGGGCATTATTAAACAACTATTTAGAGTCTTAAGTAATCATTTCCTAATGGTGCTGTGCATGTTATCAGGTAGCTTACCTGACCTTATGAACGGTAACCTGACATAAACCTTAATAAATGTATAAGAGTGGCTCATAACCATTACTTAACCATTAGTAAAGGCTTGCTGGACCCTTATTGTAAAGTGTAACACATTTACCCCTTAGGTAACACATTATTAATGCTTAACTGCCTCATAAGCATTACTTAACCATAATTAACCATTAGTAAATACTATTCTGGACCCTTATTGTAAAGTGTAACACATTTACCCCTTAGGTAACACATTATTAATGCTTAACTGCCTCATAAGCATTACTTAACCATAATTAACCATTAGTAAATACTATTCTGGACCCTTATTGTAAAGTGTAACACATTTATCCCTTAGGTAACACATTATTAATGCTTAACATTATTACACTGTTAATTAATGCTTAATAATGCATTAACTAACTGTTTATTAATGCATTAACTAATAAGCTAATTAATGTTAAGTAATACATAATAATGGTTATTTAACTATTATTAAACTGTTAATTAATGCTTAATAATGCATTAACTAACGTTAATTAAGGGACACTTATTGTAAAGTGTTACCCACACTTACAGTGTTTACTTACAGAAATACATGAAAAAGAGACACAAACTTGTAGAAATACATGAAAAAGAGACACAAACTTACAGAAATACATGAAAAAGAAACACAAACTTACAGAAATACATGAAAAAGAAACACAAACTTACAGAAATACATGAAAAAGAGACACAAACTTACAGAAATACATGAAAAAGAGACACAAACTTACAGAAATATTTAAAAAAGAAACACAAACTTACAGAAATACATGAAAAAGAGACACAAACTTACAGAAATACATGAAAAAGAAACACAAACTTACAGAAATACATGAAAAAGAAACACAAACTTACAGAAATACATGAAAAAGAGACACAAACTTACAGAAATACATGAAAAAGAGACACAAACTTACAGAAATATTTAAAAAAGAAACACAAACTTACAGAAATACATGAAAATGAGAAACAAACTTACAGAAATACATGAAAAAGAAACACAAACTTACAGAAATACATGAAAATGAGAAACAAACTTACAGAAATACATGAAAAAGAAACACAAACTTACAGAAATACATGAAAATGAGAAACAAACTTACAGAAATACATGAAAAAGAGACACAAACTTACAGAAATAAAGTAAAAAGAAACACAAACTTACAGAAATAAAGTAAAAAGAGACACAAACTTACAGAAATAAAGTAAAAAGAGACACAAACTTACAGAAATAAAGTAAAAAGAGACACAAACTTACAGAAATACATGAAAAAGAAACACAAACTTACAGAAATAAAGTAAAAAGAAACACAAACTTACAGAAATACATGAAAAAGAAACACAAACTTACAGAAATACATGAAAAAGAAACACAAACTTATAGAAATAAAGTAAAAAGAAACACAAACTTACAGAAATACATGAAAAAGAAACACAAACTTACAGAAATAAAGTAAAAAGAAACACAAACTTACAGAAATAAAGTAAAAAGAGACACAAACTTACAGAAATAAAGTAAAAAGAGACACAAACTTACAGAAATACATGAAAAAGAGACACAAACTTACAGAAATGAAGTAAAAAGAAACACAAACTTACAGAAATATTGGTAACACTTTACAATAAGGGTCCCTTAATTAACGTTAGTTAATGTATTATTAAGCATTAATTAACAGTTTAATAATAGTTAAATAACCATTATTATGTATTACTTAACATTAATTAGCATATTAGTTAATGCATTAATAAACAGTTAGTTAATGCATTATTAAGCATTAATTAACAGTGTAATAATAGTTAAATAACCATTATTATGTATTACTTAACATTAATTAGCATATTAGTTAATGCATTAATAAACAGTTAATGAATGCATTATTAAGCATTAATTAACAGTGTAATAATAGTTAAATAACCATTATTATGTATTACTTAACATTAATTAGCATATTAGTTAATGCATTAATAAACAGTTAGTTAATGCATTATTAAGCATTAATTAACAGTGTAATAATAGTTAAATAACCATTATTATGTATTACTTAACATTAATTAGCATATTAGTTAATGCATTAATAAACAGTTAATTAATGCATTATTAAGCATTAATTAACAGTGTAATAATAGTTAAATAACCATTATTATGTATTACTTAACATTAATTAGCATATTAGTTAATGCATTAATAAACAGTTAATTAATGCCTACTGCTCAGAGTTAATTAATACATTAGTAAGCATTAATAAACGTTACATGATGTAATTATTTATCCTTATGTATGCATTACTTAGTATAAAGTAATACATTAGTTAATACATAAGTAAAACGTTAATAATGTCCCTAGTAATCATTTACTAATGGTGTTTATTTGGAGTGAATATGCATTAAGTAACAGCTACCTAATACATCTACTAATCATTCACTAATGGTGTACATGTTTACTGGATGGGCATTATTAAACAACTATTTAGAGTCTTAAGTAATCATTTCCTAATGGTGCTGTGTATGTTATCAGGTAGCTTACCTGACCTTATGAACGGTAACCTGACATAAACCTTAATAAATGTATAGGAGTGGCTCATAACCATTACTTAACCATTAGTAAAGGCTTGCTGGACCCTTATTGTAAAGTGTAACACATTTATCCCTTAGGTAACACATTATTAATGCTTAACTGCCTCATAAGCATTACTTAACCATAATTAACCATTAGTAAATACTATTCTTGACCCTTATTGTAAAGTGTAACACATTTATCCCTTAGGTAACACATTATTAATGCTTAACATTATTACACTGTTAATTAATGCTTAATAATGCATTAACTAACTGTTTATTAATGCATTAACTAATAAGCTAATTAATGTTAAGTAATACATAATAATGGTTATTTAACTATTATTACACTGTTAATTAATGCTTAATAATGCATTAACTAACTGTTTATTAATGCATTAACTAATAAGCTAATTAATGTTAAGTAATACATAATAATGGTTATTTAACTATTATTAAACTGTTAATTAATGCTTAATAATGCATTAACTAACTGTTTATTAATGCATTAACTAATAAGCTAATTAATGTTAAGTAATACATAATAATGGTTATTTAACTATTATTAAACTGTTAATTAATGCTTAATGATGCATTAACTAACGTTAATTAAGGGACCCTTATTGTAAAGTGTTACCCACAAACTTACAGAAATACATGAAAAAGAGACACAAACTTATAGAAATACATGAAAAAGAGACACAAACTTACAGAAATACATGAAAAAGAGACACAAACTTACAGAAATACATGAAAAAGAGACACAAACTTACAGAAATACATGAAAAAGAAACACAAACTTACAGAAATACATGAAAAAGATACGCAAACTTACAGAAATACATTAAAAAGAGACACAAACTTACAGAAATACATGAAAAAGAGACACAAACTTACAGAAATACATGAAAAAGAAACACAAACTTACAGAAATACATGAAAAAGAGACACAAACTTACAGAAATACATGAAAAAGAGACACAAACTTACAGAAATACATGAAAAAGAGACACAAACTTACAGAAATACATGAAAAAGAAACAAACTTACAGAAATAAAGTAAAAAAAGACACAAACTTACAGAAATACATGAAAAAGAGACACAAACTTACAGAAATACATGAAAAAGAGACACAAACTTACAGAAATACATGAAAAAGAGACACAAACTTACAGAAATATTGGTAACACTTTACAATAAGGGTCCCTTAATTAACGTTAGTTAATGCATTATTAAGCATTAATTAACAGTTTAATAATAGTTAAATAACCATTATTATGTATTACTTAACATTAATTAGCATATTAGTAAATGCATTAATAAACAGTTAATTAATGCATTATTAAGCATTAATTAACAGTGTAATAATAGTTAAATAACCATTATTATGTATTACTTAACATTAATTAGCATATTAGTTAATGCATTAATAAACAGTTAATTAATGCATTATTAAGCATTAATTAACAGTTTAATAATAGTTAAATAACCATTATTATGTATTACTTAACATTAATTAGCATATTAGTTAATGCATTAATAAACAGTTAATTAATGCATTATTAAGCATTAATTAACAGTTTAATAATAGTTAAATAACCATTATTATGTATTACTTAACATTAATTAGCATATTAGTTAATGCATTAATAAACAGTTAATTAATGCCTACTGCTCAGAGTTAATTAATACATTAGAAAGCATTAATAAACGTTACATGATGTAATTATTTATCCTTATGTATGCATTACTTAGTATAAAGTAATACATTAGTTAATACATAAGTAAAACGTTAAGAGACACAAACTTACAGAAATACATGAAAAAGAAACACAAACTTACAGAAATACATGAAAAAGAAACACAAACTTACAGAAATACATGAAAAAGAAACACAAACTTACAGAAATACATGAAAAAGAAACACAAACTTACAGAAATACATGAAAAAGAGACACAAACTTACATAAATACATGAAAAAGAAACACAAACTTACAGAAATACATGAAAAAGAGACACAAACTTACAGAAATACATGAAAAAGAAACACAAACTTACAGAAATACATGAAAAAGAGACACAAACTTACATAAATACATGAAAAAGAAACACAAACTTACAGAAATACATGAAAAAGAAACACAAACTTACAGAAATACATGAAAAAGAGACACAAACTTACAGAAATAAAGTAAAAAGAGACAAAAACTTACAGAAATAAAGTAAAAAGAAACACAAACTTACAGAAAAAAAAGTAAAAGGAAACACAAACTTACAAAAATACATGAAAAAGAAACACAAACTTACAGAAATACATGAAAAAGAGACACAAACTTACAGAAATACATGAAAAAGAGACACAAACTTACAGAAATAAAGTAAAAAGAGACAAAAACTTATAGAAATACATGAAAAAGAGACACAAACTTACAGAAATACATGAAAAAGAGACACAAACTTACAGAAATAAAGTAAAAAGAGACACAAACTTACAGAAATACATGAAAAAGAAACACAAACTTACAGAAATAAAGTAAAAAGAAACACAAACTTACAGAAATACATGAAAAAGAAACACAAACTTACAGAAATACATGAAAAAGAAACACAAACTTATAGAAATAAAGTAAAAAGAAACACAAACTTACAGAAATACATGAAAAAGAAACACAAACTTACAGAAATAAAGTAAAAAGAAACACAAACTTACAGAAATAAAGTAAAAAGAGACACAAACTTACAGAAATAAAGTAAAAAGAGACACAAACTTACAGAAATACATGAAAAAGAGACACAAACTTACAGAAATGAAGTAAAAAGAAACACAAACTTACAGAAATATTGGTAACACTTTACAATAAGGGTCCCTTAATTAACGTTAGTTAATGTATTATTAAGCATTAATTAACAGTTTAATAATAGTTAAATAACCATTATTATGTATTACTTAACATTAATTAGCATATTAGTTAATGCATTAATAAACAGTTAGTTAATGCATTATTAAGCATTAATTAACAGTGTAATAATAGTTAAATAACCATTATTATGTATTACTTAACATTAATTAGCATATTAGTTAATGCATTAATAAACAGTTAATGAATGCATTATTAAGCATTAATTAACAGTGTAATAATAGTTAAATAACCATTATTATGTATTACTTAACATTAATTAGCATATTAGTTAATGCATTAATAAACAGTTAGTTAATGCATTATTAAGCATTAATTAACAGTGTAATAATAGTTAAATAACCATTATTATGTATTACTTAACATTAATTAGCATATTAGTTAATGCATTAATAAACAGTTAATTAATGCATTATTAAGCATTAATTAACAGTGTAATAATAGTTAAATAACCATTATTATGTATTACTTAACATTAATTAGCATATTAGTTAATGCATTAATAAACAGTTAGTTAATGCCTACTGCTCAGAGTTAATTAATACATTAGTAAGCATTAATAAACGTTACATGATGTAATTATTTATCCTTATGTATGCATTACTTAGTATAAAGTAATACATTAGTTAATACATAAGTAAAACGTTAATAATGTCCCTAGTAATCATTTACTAATGGTGTTTATTTGGAGTGAATATGCATTAAGTAACAGCTACCTAATACATCTACTAATCATTCACTAATGGTGTACATGTTTACTGGATGGGCATTATTAAACAACTATTTAGAGTCTTAAGTAATCATTTCCTAATGGTGCTGTGTATGTTATCAGGTAGCTTACCTGACCTTATGAACGGTAACCTGACATAAACCTTAATAAATGTATAGGAGTGGCTCATAACCATTACTTAACCATTAGTAAAGGCTTGCTGGACCCTTATTGTAAAGTGTAACACATTTATCCCTTAGGTAACACATTATTAATGCTTAACTGCCTCATAAGCATTACTTAACCATAATTAACCATTAGTAAATACTATTCTTGACCCTTATTGTAAAGTGTAACACATTTATCCCTTAGGTAACACATTATTAATGCTTAACATTATTACACTGTTAATTAATGCTTAATAATGCATTAACTAACTGTTTATTAATGCATTAACTAATAAGCTAATTAATGTTAAGTAATACATAATAATGGTTATTTAACTATTATTACACTGTTAATTAATGCTTAATAATGCATTAACTAACTGTTTATTAATGCATTAACTAATAAGCTAATTAATGTTAAGTAATACATAATAATGGTTATTTAACTATTATTAAACTGTTAATTAATGCTTAATAATGCATTAACTAACTGTTTATTAATGCATTAACTAATAAGCTAATTAATGTTAAGTAATACATAATAATGGTTATTTAACTATTATTAAACTGTTAATTAATGCTTAATGATGCATTAACTAACGTTAATTAAGGGACCCTTATTGTAAAGTGTTACCCACAAACTTACAGAAATACATGAAAAAGAGACACAAACTTATAGAAATACATGAAAAAGAGACACAAACTTACAGAAATACATGAAAAAGAGACACAAACTTACAGAAATACATGAAAAAGAGACACAAACTTACAGAAATACATGAAAAAGAAACACAAACTTACAGAAATACATGAAAAAGATACGCAAACTTACAGAAATACATTAAAAAGAGACACAAACTTACAGAAATACATGAAAAAGAGACACAAACTTACAGAAATACATGAAAAAGAAACACAAACTTACAGAAATACATGAAAAAGAGACACAAACTTACAGAAATACATGAAAAAGAGACACAAACTTACAGAAATACATGAAAAAGAGACACAAACTTACAGAAATACATGAAAAAGAAACAAACTTACAGAAATAAAGTAAAAAAAGACACAAACTTACAGAAATACATGAAAAAGAGACACAAACTTACAGAAATACATGAAAAAGAGACACAAACTTACAGAAATACATGAAAAAGAGACACAAACTTACAGAAATATTGGTAACACTTTACAATAAGGGTCCCTTAATTAACGTTAGTTAATGCATTATTAAGCATTAATTAACAGTTTAATAATAGTTAAATAACCATTATTATGTATTACTTAACATTAATTAGCATATTAGTAAATGCATTAATAAACAGTTAATTAATGCATTATTAAGCATTAATTAACAGTGTAATAATAGTTAAATAACCATTATTATGTATTACTTAACATTAATTAGCATATTAGTTAATGCATTAATAAACAGTTAATTAATGCATTATTAAGCATTAATTAACAGTTTAATAATAGTTAAATAACCATTATTATGTATTACTTAACATTAATTAGCATATTAGTTAATGCATTAATAAACAGTTAATTAATGCATTATTAAGCATTAATTAACAGTTTAATAATAGTTAAATAACCATTATTATGTATTACTTAACATTAATTAGCATATTAGTTAATGCATTAATAAACAGTTAATTAATGCCTACTGCTCAGAGTTAATTAATACATTAGAAAGCATTAATAAACGTTACATGATGTAATTATTTATCCTTATGTATGCATTACTTAGTATAAAGTAATACATTAGTTAATACATAAGTAAAACGTTAAGAGACACAAACTTACAGAAATACATGAAAAAGAGACACAAACTTACAGAAATACATGAAAAAGAAACACAAACTTACAGAAATAAAGTAAAAAGAGACACAAACTTACAGAAATACATGAAAAACAGACACAAACTTGTAGAAATACATGAAAAAGAAACACAAACTTACAGAAATACATGAAAAAGAAACACAAACTTACAGAAATACATGAAAAAGAAACACAAACTTACAGAAATACATGAAAAAGAAACACAAACTTACAGAAATACATGAAAAAGAGACACAAACTTACATAAATACATGAAAAAGAAACACAAACTTACAGAAATACATGAAAAAGAGACACAAACTTACATAAATACATGAAAAAGAAACACAAACTTACAGAAATACATGAAAAAGAAACACAAACTTACAGAAATACATGAAAAAGAGACACAAACTTACAGAAATAAAGTAAAAAGAGACAAAAACTTACAGAAATAAAGTAAAAAGAAACACAAACTTACAGAAAAAAAAGTAAAAAGAAACACAAACTTACAAAAATACATGAAAAAGAAACACAAACTTACAGAAATAAAGTAAAAAGAGACAAAAACTTATAGAAATACATGAAAAAGAGACACAAACTTACAGAAATACATGAAAAAGAGACACAAACTTACAGAAATAAAGTAAAAAGAGACACAAACTTACAAAAATACATGAAAAAGAAACACAAACTTACAGAAATACATGAAAAAGAAACACAAACTTACAGAAATACATGAAAAAGAGACACAAACTTACAGAAATACATGAAAAAGAGACACAAACTTACAGAAATAAAGTAAAAAGAGACAAAAACTTATAGAAATACATGAAAAAGAGACACAAACTTACAGAAATACATGAAAAAGAGACACAAACTTACAGAAATAAAGTAAAAAGAGACACAAACTTACAAAAATACATGAAAAAGAAACACAAACTTACAGAAATACATGAAAAAGAAACACAAACTTACAGAAATACATGAAAAAGAGACACAAACTTACATAAATACATGAAAAAGAAACACAAACTTACAGAAATACATGAAAAAGAGACACAAACTTACAGAAATAAAGTAAAAAGAGACACAAACTTATAGAAATACATGAAAAAGAGACACAAACTTACAGATATACATGAAAAAGAAACACAAACTTACAGAAATACATGAAAAAGAAACACAAACTTACAGAAATACATGAAAAAGAAACACAAACTTACAGAAATAAAGTAAAAAGAGACAAAAACTTATAGAAATACATGAAAAAGAGACACAAACTTACAGAAATACATGAAAAAGAGACACAAACTTACAGAAATACATGAAAAAGAGACACAAACTTACAGAAATAAAGTAAAAAGAGACAAAAACTTATAGAAATACATGAAAAAGAGACACAAACTTACAGAAATACATGAAAAAGAGACACAAACTTACAGAAATAAAGTAAAAAGAAACACAAACTTACAGAAATAAAGTAAAAAGAGACACAAACTTATAGAAATACATGAAAAAGAGACACAAACTTACAGATATACATGAAAAAGAGACACAAACTTACAGAAATAAAGTAAAAAGAGACACAAACTTACAGAAATACATGAAAAAGAGACACAAACTTACAGAAATACATGAAAAAGAAACACAAACTTACAGAAATAAAGTAAAAAGAAACACAAACTTACAGAAATACATGAAAAAGAAACACAAACGTACAGAAATACATGAAAAAGAAACACAAACTTACAGAAATAAAGTAAAAAGAGACACAAACTTACAGAAATATTTTAAAAAGAGACACAAACTTACAGAAATACATGAAAAAGAAACACAAACTTACAGAAATATTTTAAAAAGAGACACAAACTTACAGAAATACATGAAAAAGAGACACAAACTTACAAAAAATAAAGTAAAAAGAGACACAAACTTACAGAAATAAAGTAAAAAGAAACACAAACTTACAGAAATAAAGTAAAAAGAAACACAAACTTACAGAAATAAAGTAAAAAGAGACACAAACTTACAGAAATAAAGTAAAAAGAGACACAAACTTACATAAATAAAGTAAAAAGAGACACAAACTTACAGAAATAAAGTAAAAAGAAACACAAACTTACAGAAATACATGAAAAAGAAACACAAACTTACAGAAATACAGTAAAAAGAAACACAAACTTACAGAAATAAAGTAAAAAGAGACACAAACTTACAGAAATACATGAAAAAGAAACACAAACTTACAGAAATACAGTAAAAAGAAACACAAACTTACAGAAATAAAGTAAAAAGAGACAAAAACTTATAGAAATACATGAAAAAGAGACACAAACTTACAGAAATACATTAAAAAGAAACACAAACTTACAGAAATACATGAAAAAGAAACACAAACTTACAGAAATACAGTAAAAAGAAACACAAACTTACAGAAATAAAGTAAAAAGAGACACAAACTTACAGAAATAAAGTAAAAAGAGACACAAACTTACATAAATAAAGTAAAAAGAGACACAAACTTACAGAAATAAAGTAAAAAGAAACACAAACTTACAGAAATACATGAAAAAGAAACACAAACTTACAGAAATAAAGTAAAAAGAGACACAAACTTACATAAATACATGAAAAAGAAACACAAACTTATAGAAATACATGAAAAAGAGACACAAACTTACATAAATACATGAAAAAGAAACACAAACTTACAGAAATACATGAAAAAGAGACACAAACTTACAGAAATACATGAAAAAGAGACACAAACTTACAGAAATACATGAAAAAGAAACACAAACTTACAGAAATACATGAAAAAGAAACACAAACTTACAGAAATACATGAAAAAGAGACACAAACTTACATAAATACATGAAAAAGAAACACAAACTTACAGAAATACATGAAAAAGAGACACAAACTTACATAAATACATGAAAAAGAAACACAAACTTACAGAAATACATGAAAAAGAAACACAAACTTACAGAAATACATGAAAAAGAGACACAAACTTACAGAAATAAAGTAAAAAGAGACAAAAACTTACAGAAATAAAGTAAAAAGAAACACAAACTTACAGAAAAAAAAGTAAAAAGAAACACAAACTTACAAAAATACATGAAAAAGAAACACAAACTTACAGAAATACATGAAAAAGAGACACAAACTTACAGAAATACATGAAAAAGAGACACAAACTTACAGAAATAAAGTAAAAAGAGACAAAAACTTATAGAAATACATGAAAAAGAGACACAAACTTACAGAAATACATGAAAAAGAGACACAAACTTACAGAAATAAAGTAAAAAGAGACACAAACTTACAAAAATACATGAAAAAGAAACACAAACTTACAGAAATACATGAAAAAGAAACACAAACTTACAGAAATACATGAAAAAGAGACACAAACTTACATAAATACATGAAAAAGAAACACAAACTTACAGAAATACATGAAAAAGAGACACAAACTTACAGAAATAAAGTAAAAAGAGACAAAAACTTATAGAAATACATGAAAAAGAGACACAAACTTACAGAAATACATGAAAAAGAGACACAAACTTACAGAAATAAAGTAAAAAGAGACACAAACTTATAGAAATACATGAAAAAGAGACACAAACTTACAGATATACATGAAAAAGAAACACAAACTTACAGAAATACATGAAAAAGAAACACAAACTTACAGAAATACATGAAAAAGAAACACAAACTTACAGAAATAAAGTAAAAAGAGACAAAAACTTATAGAAATACATGAAAAAGAGACACAAACTTACAGAAATACATGAAAAAGAGACACAAACTTACAGAAATACATGAAAAAGAGACACAAACTTACAGAAATAAAGTAAAAAGAGACAAAAACTTATAGAAATACATGAAAAAGAGACACAAACTTACAGAAATACATGAAAAAGAGACACAAACTTACAGAAATAAAGTAAAAAGAAACACAAACTTACAGAAATAAAGTAAAAAGAGACACAAACTTATAGAAATACATGAAAAAGAGACACAAACTTACAGATATACATGAAAAAGAGACACAAACTTACAGAAATAAAGTAAAAAGAGACACAAACTTACAGAAATACATGAAAAAGAGACACAAACTTACAGAAATACATGAAAAAGAAACACAAACTTACAGAAATAAAGTAAAAAGAAACACAAACTTACAGAAATACATGAAAAAGAAACACAAACGTACAGAAATACATGAAAAAGAAACACAAACTTACAGAAATATTTTAAAAAGAGACACAAACTTACAGAAATACATGAAAAAGAGACACAAACTTACAAAAAATAAAGTAAAAAGAGACACAAACTTACAGAAATAAAGTAAAAAGAAACACAAACTTACAGAAATAAAGTAAAAAGAAACACAAACTTACAGAAATAAAGTAAAAAGAGACACAAACTTACAGAAATAAAGTAAAAAGAGACACAAACTTACATAAATAAAGTAAAAAGAGACACAAACTTACAGAAATACATGAAAAAGAAACACAAACTTACAGAAATAAAGTAAAAAGAAACACAAACTTACAGAAATACATGAAAAAGAAACACAAACTTACAGAAATAAAGTAAAAAGAGACACAAACTTACAGAAATAAAGTAAAAAGAAACACAAACTTACAGAAATACATGAAAAAGAAACACAAACTTACAGAAATACATGAAAAAGAAACACAAACTTACAGAAATACATGAAAAAGAAACACAAACTTACAGAAATACATGAAAAAGAGACACAAACTTACATAAATACATGAAAAAGAAACACAAACTTACAGAAATACATGAAAAAGAAACACAAACTTACAGAAATACATGAAAAAGAGACACAAACTTACAGAAATACATGAAAAAGAGACAAAAACTTATAGAAATACATGAAAAAGAGACACAAACTTACAGAAATACATTAAAAAGAAACACAAACTTACAGAAATACATGAAAAAGAAACACAAACTTACAGAAATACAGTAAAAAGAAACACAAACTTACAGAAATAAAGTAAAAAGAGACACAAACTTACAGAAATAAAGTAAAAAGAGACACAAACTTACATAAATAAAGTAAAAAGAGACACAAACTTACAGAAATAAAGTAAAAAGAAACACAAACTTACAGAAATACATGAAAAAGAAACACAAACTTACAGAAATACATGAAAAAGAAACACAAACTTACAGAAATACATGAAAAAGAGACACAAACTTACATAAATACATGAAAAAGAAACACAAACTTACAGAAATACATGAAAAAGAAACACAAACTTACAGAAATACATGAAAAAGAGACACAAACTTACAGAAATACATGAAAAAGAAACACAAACTTACAGAAATACATGAAAAAGAAACACAAACTTACAGAAATACATGAAAAAGAGACACAAACTTACAGAAATACATGAAAAAGAAACACAAACTTACAGAAATACATGAAAAAGAGACACAAACTTACAGAAATACATGAAAAAGAAACACAAACTTACAGAAATACATGAAAAAGAAACACAAACTTACAGAAATAAAGTAAAAAGAAACACAAACTTACAGAAATACATGAAAAAGAGACACAAACTTACAGAAATACATGAAAAAGAAACACAAACTTACAGAAATACATGAAAAAGAAACACAAACTTACAGAAATAAAGTAAAAAGAAACACAAACTTGTAGAAATACATGAAAAAGAAACACAAACTTACAGAAATAAAGTAAAAAGAAACACAAACTTGTAGAAATACATGAAAAAGAAACACAAACTTACAGAAATAAAGTAAAAAGAAACACAAACTTACAGAAATACATGAAAAAGAAACACAAACTTACAGAAATAAAGTAAAAAGAAACACAAACTTACAGAAATACATGAAAAAGAAACACAAACTTACAGAAATACATGAAAAAGAAACACAAACTTACAGAAATAAAGTAAAAAGAAACACAAACTTACAGAAATAAAGTAAAAAGAAACACAAACTTACAGAAATACATGAAAAAGAGACACAAACTTACAGAAATACATGAAAAAGAGACACAAACTTACAGAAATACATGAAAAAGAAACAAACTTACAGAAATAAAGTAAAAAGAGACACAAACTTACAGAAATACATGAAAAAGAAACACAAACTTACAGAAATACATGAAAAAGAGACACAAACTTACAGAAATACATTAAAAAGAAACACAAACTTACAGAAATACATGAAAAAGAGACACAAACTTACAGAAATAAAGTAAAAAAAGACACAAACTTACAGAAATAAAGTAAAAAAAGAAACACAAACTTACAGAAATACATGAAAAAGAGACACAAACTTACAGAAATACATGAAAAAGAGACACAAACTTACAGAAATACATGAAAAAGAAACACAAACTTACAGAAATAAAGTAAAAAGAGACACAAACTTACAGAAATACATGAAAAAGAAACACAAACTTACAGAAATAAAGTAAAAAGAGACACAAACTTACAGAAATACATGAAAAAGAAACACAAACTTACAGAAATAAAGTAAAAAGAGACACAAACTTACAGAAATACATGAAAAAGAAACACAAACTTACAGAAATAAAGTAAAAAGAGACACAAACTTATAGAAATACATGAAAAAGAAACACAAACTTACAGAAATACATGAAAAAGAGACACAAACTTACAGAAATACATGAAAAAGAGACACAAACTTACAGAAATACATGAAAAAGAGACACAAACTTACAGAAATACATGAAAAAGAGACACAAACTTACAGAAATACATGAAAAAGAAACACAAACTTACAGAAATAAAGTAAAAAGAAACACAAACTTACAGAAATACATGAAAAAGAGACACAAACTTATAGAAATAAAGTAAAAAGAGACACAAACTTACAGAAATAAAGTAAAAAGAGACACAAACTTATAGAAATACATGAAAAAGAAACACAAACTTACAGAAATAAAGTAAAAAGAGACACAAACTTACAGAAATAAAGTAAAAAGAGACACAAACTTACAGAAATACATGAAAAAGAAACACAAACTTACAGAAATACATGAAAAAGAGACACAAACTTACAGAAATATTGGTAACACTTTACAATAAGGGTCCCTTAATTAACGTTAGTTAATGTATTATTAAGCATTAATTAACAGTTTAATAATAGTTAAATAACCATTATTATGTATTACTTAACATTAATTAGCATATTAGTTAATGCATTAATAAACAGTTAGTTAATGCATTATTAAGCATTAATTAACAGTTTAATAATAGTTAAATAACCATTATTATGTATTACTTAACATTAATTAGCATATTAGTTAATGCATTAATAAACAGTTAATGAATGCATTATTAAGCATTAATTAACAGTTTAATAATAGTTAAATAACCATTATTATGTATTACTTAACATGAATTAGCATATTAGTTAATGCATTAATAAACAGTTAATTAATGCATTATTAAGCATTAATTAACAGTGTAATAATAGTTAAATAACCATTATTATGTATTACTTAACATTAATTAGCATATTAGTTAATGCATTAATAAACAGTTAATGAATGCCTACTGCTCAGAGTTAATTAATACATTAGTAAGCATTAATAAACGTTACATGATGTAATTATTTATCCTTATGTATGCATTACTTAGTATAAAGTAATACATTAGTTAATACATAAGTAAAACGTTAATAATGTCCCTAGTAATCATTTACTAATGGTGTTTATTTGGAGTGAATAAGCATTAAGTAACAGCTACCTAATACATCTACTAATCATCCGCTAAAGGTGTACATGTTTACTGGATGGGCATTATTAAACAACTATTTAGAGTCTTAAGTAATCATTTCCTAATGGTGCTGTGTATGTTATCAGGTAGCTTACCTGACCTTATGAACGGTAACCTGACATAAACCTTAATAAATGTATAGGAGTGGCTCATAACCATAATTAACCATTAGTAAAGGCTTGCTGGACCCTTATTGTAAAGTGTAACACATTTATCCCTTAGGTAACAGATTATTAATGCTTAACTGCCTCATAAGCATTACTTAACCATAATTAACCATTAGTAAATACTATTCTGGACCCTTATTGTAAAGTGTAACACATTTACCCCTTAGGTAACACATTATTAATGCTTAACTGCCTCATAAGCATTACTTAACCATAATTAACCATTAGTAAATACTTTTCTGGACCCTTATTGTAAAGTGTAACACATTTATCCCTTAGGTAACACATTATTAATGCTTAACTGCCTCATAAGCATTACTTAACCATAATTAACCATTAGTAAATACTTTTCTGGACCCTTATTGTAAAGTGTAACACATTTATCCCTTAGGTAACACATTATTAATGCTTAACATTATTACACTGTTAATTAATGCTTAATAATGCATTAACTAACTGTTTATTAATGCATTAACTAATATGCTAATTAATGTTAAGTAATACATAATAATTGTTATTTAACTATTATTACACTGTTAATTAATGCTTAATAATGCATTAACTAACTGTTTATTAATGCATTAACTAATATGCTAATTAATGTTAAGTAATACATAATAATTGTTATTTAACTATTATTACACTGTTAATTAATGCTTAATAATGCATTAATTAACTGTTTATTAATGCATTAACTAATATGCTAATTAATGTTAAGTAATACATAATAATGGTTATTTAACTATTATTAAACTGTTAATTAAGGCTTAATAATGCATTAACTAACTGTTTATTAATGCATTAACTAATAAGCTAATTAATGTTAAGTAATACATAATAATGGTTATTTAACTATTATTAAACTGTTAATTAATGCTTAATAATCCATTAACTAACGTTAATTAAGGGACCCTTATTGTAAAGTGTTACCCACAAACTTACAGAAATACATGAAAAAGAGACACAAACTTGTAGAAATACATGAAAAAGAGACACAAACTTACAGAAATATTTAAAAAAGAAACACAAACTTACAGAAATACATGAAAAAGAGACACAAACTTACAGAAATAAAGTAAAAAGAGACAAAACCTTACAGAAATAAAGTAAAAAGAGACACAAACTTACAGAAATACATGAAAAAGAGACACAAACTTACAGAAATAAAGTAAAAAGAAACACAAACTTACAGAAATACATGAAAAAGACACACAAACTTACAGAAATATTGGTAACACTTTACAATAAGGGTCCCTTAATTAACGTTAGTTAATGTATTATTAAGCATTAATTAACAGTGTAATAATAGTTAAATAACCATTATTATGTATTACTTAACATTAATTAGCATATTAGTTAATGCATTAATAAACAGTTAGTTAATGCATTAGTAAGCATTAATTAACAGTTTAATAATAGTTAAATAACCATTATTATGTATTACTTAACATTAATTAGCATATTAGTTAATGCATTAATAAACGGTTAGTTAATGCATTAGTAAGCATTAATTAACAGTTTAATAATAGTTAAATAACCATTATTATGTATTACTTAACATTAATTAGCATATTAGTTAATGCATTAATAAACAGTTAATTAATGCATTATTAAGCATTAATTAACAGTGTAATAATAGTTAAATAACCATTATTATGTATTACTTAACATTAATTAGCATATTAGTTAATGCATTAATAAACAGTTAATTAATGCCTACTGCTCAGAGTTAATTAATACATTAGTAAGCATTAATAAACGTTACATGATGTAATTATTTATCCTTATGTATGCATTACTTAGTATTAAGTAATACATTAGTTAATACATAGTAAAACGTTAATAATGTCCCTAGTAATCATTTACTAATGGTGTTTATTTGGAGTGAATAAGCATTAAGTAACAGCTACCTAATACATCTACTAATCATTCACTAATGGTGTACATGTTTACTGGATGGGCATTATTAAACAACTATTTAGAGTCTTAAGTAATCATTTCCTAATGGTGCTGTGTATGTTATCAGGTAGCTTACCTGACCTTATGAACGGTAACCTGACATAAACCTTAATAAATGTATAGGAGTGGCTCATAACCATTACTTAACCATTAGTAAAGGCTTGCTGGACCCTTATTGTAAAGTGTAACACATTTATCCCTTAGGTAACAGATTATTAATGCTTAACTGCCTCATAAGCATTACTTAACCATAATTAACCATTAGTAAATACTATTCTGGACCCTTATTGTAAAGTGTAACACATTTATCCCTTAGGTAACACATTATTAATGCTTAACATTATTACACTGTTAATTAATGCTTAATAATGCATTAACTAACTGTTTATTAATGCATTAACTAATAAGCTAATTAATGTTAAGTAATACATAATAATGGTTATTTAACTATTATTAAACTGTTAATTAATGCTTAATAATGCATTAACTAACTGTTTATTAATGCATTAACTAATAAGCTAATTAATGTTAAGTAATACATAATAATGGTTATTTAACTATTATTAAACTGTTAATTAATGCTTAATAATGCATTAACTAACGTTAATTAAGAATCAGAATCAGAATCAGCTTTATTGGCCAGGTTCGAACATTGTCCAACAAGGAATTTGATTCGGTTATTTCGCTCTTTGGTAGTAAAAAAAATAAACAATAAACAAATAAACAATAAACAAGGGACCCTTATTGTAAAGTGTTACCCACAAACTTACAGAAATACATGAAAAAGAGACACAAACTTGTAGAAATACATGAAAAAGAGACACAAACTTACAGAAATATTTAAAAAAGAAACACAAACTTACAGAAATACATGAAAAAGATACGCAAACTTACAGAAATACATGAGAAAGAGACACAAACTTACAGAAATACATGAAAAAGAAACAAACTTACAGAAATATTTAAAAAAGAAACACAAACTTACAGAAATACATGAAAAAGAAACAAACTTACAGAAATAAAGTAAAAAGAGACACAAACTTACAGAAATAAAGTAAAAAGAGACAAACTTATAGAAATACATTAAAAAGAAACACAAACTTACAGAAATAAAGTAAAAAGAGACACAAACTTACAGAAATACATGAAAAAGAAACACAAACTTACAGAAATAAATTAAAAATAAACACAAACTTACAGAAATACATGAAAAAGAGACACAAACTTACAGAAATACATGAAAAAGAGACACAAACTTACAGAAATACATGAAAAAGAAACACAAACTTACAGAAATACATGAAAAAGAAACACAAACTTACAGAAATAAATTAAAAATAAACACAAACTTACAGAAACAAAGTAAAAAGAGACACAAACTTACAGAAATAAAGTAAAAAGAAACACAAACTTACAGAAATAAAGTAAAAAGAAACACAAACTTACAGAAATAAAGTAAAAAGAAACACAAACTTACAGAAATACATGAAAAAGAAACACAAACTTACAGAAATAAAGTAAAAAGAAACACAAACTTACAGAAATACGTGAAAAAGAGACACAAACTTACAGAAATAAAGTAAAAAGAAACACAAACTTACAGAAATACGTGAAAAAGAAACACAAACTTACAGAAATACATGAAAAAGAAACACAAACTTACAGAAATACATGAAAAAGAGACACAAACTTACAGAAATAAAGTAAAAAGAAACACAAACTTACAGAAATACGTGAAAAAGAAACACAAACTTACAGAAATAAAGTAAAAAGAAACACAAACTTACAGAAATACGTGAAAAAGAAACACAAACTTACAGAAATACATGAAAAAGAGACACAAACTTACAGAAATATTGGTAACACTTTACAATAAGGGTCCCTTAATTAACGTTAGTTAATGCATTATTAAGCATTAATTAACAGTGTAATAATAGTTAAATAACCATTATTATGTATTACTTAACATTAATTAGCATATTAGTTAATGCATTAATAAACAGTTAGTTAATGCATTATTAAACTGTTAATTAATGCATTATTAAGCATTAATTAACAGTTTAATAATAGTTAAATAACCATTATTATGTATTACTTAACATTAATTAGCATATTAGTTAATGCATTAATAAACAGTTAGTTAATGCATTATTAAGCATTAATTAACAGTTTAATAATAGTTAAATAACCATTATTATGTATTACTTAACATTAATTAGCATATTAGTAAATGCATTAATAAACAGTTAGTTAATGCATTATTAAACAGTTAGTTAATGCATTATTAAGCATTAATTAACAGTTTAATAATAGTTAAATAACCATTATTATGTATTACTTAACATTAATTAGCATATTAGTAAATGCATTAATAAACAGTTAGTTAATGCATTATTAAACAGTTAGTTAATGCATTATTAAGCATTAATTAACAGTTTAATAATAGTTAAATAACCATTATTATGTATTACTTAACATTAATTAGCATATTAGTTAATGCATTAATAAACAGTTAATTAATGCATTATTAAGCATTAATTAACAGTTTAATAATAGTTAAATAACCATTATTATGTATTACTTAACATTAATTAGCATATTAGTTAATGCATTAATAAACAGTTAATTAATGCCTACTGCTCAGAGTTAATTAATACATTAGTAAGCATTAATAAACGTTACATGATGTAATTATTTATCCTTATGTATGCATTACTTAGTATAAAGTAATACATTAGTTAATACATAAGTAAAACGTTAAGAGACACAAACTTACAGAAATACATGAAAAAGAAACACAAACTTACAGAAATACATGAAAAAGAAACACAAACTTACAGAAATACATGAAAAAGAAACACAAACTTACAGAAATACATGAAAAAGAGACACAAACTTACAGAAATGAAGTAAAAAGAAACACAAACTTAAAGAAATAAAGTAAAAAGAAACACAAACTTACAGAAATAAAGTAAAAAGAGACACAAACTTACAGAAATACATGAAAAAGAAACACAAACTTACAGAAATACATGAAAAAGATACGCAAACTTACAGAAATACATGAGAAAGAGACACAAACTTACAGAAATACATGAAAAAGAAACAAACTTACAGAAATAAAGTAAAAAGAGACACAAACTTACAGAAATAAAGTAAAAAGAGACAAACTTATAGAAATACATTAAAAAGAAACACAAACTTACAGAAATAAAGTAAAAAGAGACACAAACTTACAGAAATACATGAAAAAGAGACACAAACTTACAGAAATACATGAAAAAGAAACACAAACTTACAGAAATAAATTAAAAATAAACACAAACTTACAGAAATACATGAAAAAGAGACACAAACTTACAGAAATACATGAAAAAGAGACACAAACTTACAGAAATACATGAAAAAGAAACACAAACTTACAGAAATACATGAAAAAGAAACACAAACTTACAGAAATAAATTAAAAATAAACACAAACTTACAGAAACAAAGTAAAAAGAGACACAAACTTACAGAAATAAAGTAAAAAGAAACACAAACTTACAGAAATAAAGTAAAAAGAAACACAAACTTACAGAAATAAAGTAAAAAGAAACACAAACTTACAGAAATAAAGTAAAAAGAAACACAAACTTACAGAAATACGTGAAAAAGAGACACAAACTTACAGAAATAAAGTAAAAAGAAACACAAACTTACAGAAATACGTGAAAAAGAAACACAAACTTACAGAAATACATGAAAAAGAAACACAAACTTACAGAAATACATGAAAAAGAGACACAAACTTACAGAAATAAAGTAAAAAGAAACACAAACTTACAGAAATACGTGAAAAAGAAACACAAACTTACAGAAATAAAGTAAAAAGAAACACAAACTTACAGAAATACGTGAAAAAGAAACACAAACTTACAGAAATACATGAAAAAGAGACACAAACTTACAGAAATATTGGTAACACTTTACAATAAGGGTCCCTTAATTAACGTTAGTTAATGCATTATTAAGCATTAATTAACAGTGTAATAATAGTTAAATAACCATTATTATGTATTACTTAACATTAATTAGCATATTAGTTAATGCATTAATAAACAGTTAGTTAATGCATTATTAAACTGTTAATTAATGCATTATTAAGCATTAATTAACAGTTTAATAATAGTTAAATAACCATTATTATGTATTACTTAACATTAATTAGCATATTAGTTAATGCATTAATAAACAGTTAGTTAATGCATTATTAAGCATTAATTAACAGTTTAATAATAGTTAAATAACCATTATTATGTATTACTTAACATTAATTAGCATATTAGTAAATGCATTAATAAACAGTTAGTTAATGCATTATTAAACAGTTAGTTAATGCATTATTAAGCATTAATTAACAGTTTAATAATAGTTAAATAACCATTATTATGTATTACTTAACATTAATTAGCATATTAGTAAATGCATTAATAAACAGTTAGTTAATGCATTATTAAACAGTTAGTTAATGCATTATTAAGCATTAATTAACAGTTTAATAATAGTTAAATAACCATTATTATGTATTACTTAACATTAATTAGCATATTAGTTAATGCATTAATAAACAGTTAATTAATGCCTACTGCTCAGAGTTAATTAATACATTAGTAAGCATTAATAAACGTTACATGATGTAATTATTTATCCTTATGTATGCATTACTTAGTATAAAGTAATACATTAGTTAATACATAAGTAAAACGTTAAGAGACACAAACTTACAGAAATACATGAAAAAGAAACACAAACTTACAGAAATACATGAAAAAGAAACACAAACTTACAGAAATACATGAAAAAGAAACACAAACTTACAGAAATACATGAAAAAGAGACACAAACTTACAGAAATGAAGTAAAAAGAAACACAAACTTAAAGAAATAAAGTAAAAAGAAACACAAACTTACAGAAATAAAGTAAAAAGAGACACAAACTTACAGAAATACATGAAAAAGAAACACAAACTTACAGAAATAAAGTAAAAAGAGACACAAACTTATAGAAATACATGAAAAAGAGACACAAACTTACAGAAATACATGAAAAAGAGACACAAACTTACAGAAATACATGAAAAAGAAACACAAACTTACAGAAATACATGAAAAAGAAACACAAACTTACAGAAATACATGAAAAAGAAACACAAACTTACAGAAATACGTGAAAAAGAGACACAAACTTACAGAAGTACATGAAAAAGAAACACAAACTTACAGAAATACATGAAAAAGAGACACAAACTTACAGAAATAAAGTAAAAAGAGACACAAACTTATAGAAATACATGAAAAAGAAACACAAACTTACAGAAATACATGAAAAAGAAACACAAACTTACAGAAATAAAGTAAAAAGAGACACAAACTTACAGAAATACATGAAAAAGAAACACAAACTTACAGAAATAAAGTAAAAAGAGACACAAACTTACAGAAATACATGAAAAAGAAACACAAACTTACAGAAATAAAGTAAAAAGAGACACAAACTTACAGAAATAAAGTAAAAAGAGACACAAACTTACAGAAATACATGAAAAAGAGACACAAACTTACAGAAATACATGAAAAAGAGACACAAACTTACAGAAATACATGAAAAAGAAACACAAACTTACAGAAATACATGAAAAAGAAACACAAACTTACAGAAATAAAGTAAAAAGAGACACAAACTTACAGAAATACGTGAAAAAGAGACACAAACTTACAGAAATACATGAAAAAGAAACACAAACTTACAGAAATATTTTAAAAAGAGACACAAACTTACAGAAATACGTGAAAAAGAGACACAAACTTACAGAAATACATGAAAAAGAAACACAAACTTACAGAAATAAAGTAAAAAGAGACACAAACTTACAGAAATAAAGTAAAAAAAGACACAAACTTACAGAAATACATGAAAAAGAGACACAAACTTACAGAAATAAAGTAAAAAGAGACACAAACTTACAGAAATAAAGTAAAAAGAAACACAAACTTAAAACGAAAAAACGCACGAAAAAACGTACGAAAAAATGCACGAACGCACGCAAAAACGCACGAAAAAACGCACGCGAAACGCACGCAAAAACGCACGAACGCACGAAAAAACGTACGAAAAAACGCAGGAAAAAAACGCAAAAACGCACGCAAAAACGCACGAAAAACGCACGAAAAAACGTACGAAAAAACGCACGAACGCACGCAAAAACGCATGAAAAAACGCACGCAAAACGAACGCACGCACGAACGCACGCAAAAACGCACGAAAAAACGCACGCGAAACGCACGCAAAAACCTACGAAAAAACGCACGAACGCACGAAAAAACGTACGAAAAAACGCACGAAAAAAACGCAAAAATGCACGCGAAAACGCACGAAAAAACGCACGAAAAAACGCAAAAAGGTCCGAAAAAACGCACGAAAAAACGCAAAAACGTACGAAAAAACGCACGAAAAAACGTACGAAAAAATGCACGAACGCACGCAAAAACGCACGAAAAAACGCACGCGAAACGCAAAAACGCACGCAAAAACGCACGAAAAACGCACGCAAAAACGCACGCAAAAACGCACGAAAAAACGTACGAAAAAACGCAAAAACGCACGAAAAAAACGCAAAAACGCACGAACGCAGAACCATCAGAACCATCAGAACCATCAGAACCATCAGAACCATCAGAACCAGAACCATCAGAACCATCAGAACCATCAGAACCATCAGAACCATCAGAACTATCAGAACCATCAGAACCATCAGAACCATCAGAACCATCAGAACCATCAGAACCAGAAACATCAGAACCATCAGAACCATCAGAACCATCAGAACTATCAGATCCAGAAACGCCCGAAAAATCGTACGAAAAAACGTACGAAAAACGCCCGAAAAATCGTACGCAAAAACGCACGAAAAAACGTACGAAAAAACGCAAAAACGCACGAAAAATCGTACGAAAAAACGCAAAAACGCACGAAAAAACGTCCGAAAAAACGTACGAACGCACGCAAAAACGCACGCAAAACGAACGCACGCAAAAACGAACGCACGCACGAACGCACGCAAAAACGCACGAAAAAACGCACGAAAAAACGTACGAAAAAACGCACGAAAAAAACGCAAAAACGCACGCAAAAACGCACGCAAAAACGCACGAAAGAACGCACGAAGCAACGCAAAAACGTCCGAAAAAACGTACGAAAGTACGTTTTTTCGTACGAGCGCACGCAAAAACGCACGAACGCAGAACCATCAGAACCATCAGAACCATCAGAACCATCAGAACCATCAGAACCTAAGTGAATT